>NC_064640.1:29859778-30162808 GCF_023864345.2 Schistocerca serialis cubense
CGGGTTACAATGTGGTGAGTACAATGAAATAAAAACAGGTTTGATTTTATGATTCCGAAGCGTGCGTGACCAAACAGCAGATCTAAATTGCGGTCCGTTATCTGAAATGACTTTAGCAACGTGGCCAACTTCACGTAAGAAATTTTTAACAAAGGCGTTGGATACAGATCGTCCAGTGGCTTTACGTAACGGAGTGAAAGAAACAAATTTTGAAGTAAGTTCAACAGCGACTAGAACGTACGAAAATCCATTGGATGTTCTGACAAGCGGTCCCAAGAGATCAACAGCAGCAAATTCTTTTAATTTAGAAGGAATAATAGGAAACAACGGAGCACGATGTGAGACAGTAGATGGTTTCGCCTTTTGACAAAGTTTACAAATAGACAAGACTCTTCGAATTCTTTTTTCCATATTGTTAAAATAACAAGTCGTTCGAAGAATATGATAACATTTTCGTGGACCAAAATGTGCGTAGTTGAAATGAATGTACCAAATGAGCTTATTAAAAAAATCGTCAGGAATGCAAAGTACCCATAGCTTGTCATCAACAGTGCAGCGTTTGAACAGTATGTTGTTTCTAACCAGATAATAATGCCGAATCTGTGTGTGTGTCTTTTCATGCCATTTGCTCTTGATGTCTTTCCAAATCGGATCTTTATCTTGCTCATGAGCAATGTCCTTTAAAGATTTGGTGATGAAGTTTTCAAAGGCGACTTTCTGAATGTAAAGAATACTGAAATTTTTCTCGAGGTTGCCTTCTGTGGTACATTTCTCAAGCCCAGCCGGTGCGCGTGACAGTGCGTCCGCAACAATGTTCTCCTTGCCGGGAATGTAGACTATTGTGAAGCGGAATTCTTGCAGAAACAATGCCCAACGTTTTAACCTGTCATGATTTAATTTTGAAGACATAAGAAATTGTAATGCACGATGATCACTGTATACTTTTACGTGCTTACCAGTAAGAAAGAAACGGAATTTGTTAAATGCCCAAACGATAGCTAAAGCTTCTAATTCAGTAACGGAATAATTTTTTTCAGATTTTGTTAGCACTCGGCTAGCAAAAGCAATGGTTTTCTGAACGGTAGTGTCATTTTCTATAGCTTCTTGAAATAAATGGGCACCAAGACTGACTTTAGAAGAATCCGTGCTAAGGCAGAAATCTTCTGACAGATCTGGATGAGCTAGTATTGGCGCGTTAAGTAGCGATTCTTTCAAAGAATTGAATTCCAACTGTGCTTGTTCGTCCCAGTTCCAAATAGTATTTTTTCCAGTGAGAGAACAAAGTTTTGGTGTAACAAGAATTTGCATATTCAGAAAACGACGGTAAAAATTTACGAGACCTAGAAAACTGCGGACTTGTCTTTTTGTGGATGGAACTGGAATGGCTCTGATTGCTTCTAACTTTTCAGGATCCGGCTGAATGCCTTCAGAAGAAATAATATGTCCCAAAAACTTCACCTTTGTCCTACCGAATTCAGACTTTTCCAAGTTAACTGTAATTCCAGATTCTGCAAAAATATGTAACACGCTGTTGAGGATGCGATTGTGTTGTTCCCATGAGGCTTCTGCTATCAGAATATCGTCTACATATAAGGTGATGTGACGTTTTAAGAATTCAGGTAATATGGAATTTAGCCCGCGAATGAATGCTGCTGAAGAAATGTTCAAACCAAAAGGAAGTTTCCGAAACTGATAACAAACGCCGAAACAAAGGAAAGCTGTGTATTTTCTACATTCTGGATGAAGTTCGATCTGATAAAAGCTGGATCTGAGATCAATGGAAGACAACACTTTTACACCATTAAAATTTTGAAGAAGTTCTTCCAACGTTTGCGGCCTGTCGGTTTCAGGAATAATGATTGTATTGATTTGTCTCGAATCTAAGACAAGCCTGATCGATCCATTTTTCTTCTCAACAACATGTAATGGATTGTTGTATGAGCTTACTGTAGGCTCAATAATGCCCTCGTCAAGCATAGATTGTATTTCTGTTCTAACACGGTCCCTATAATGTGCTGGAATTACATATGGTCTAACACAAAATTTAGTATGCCTTCGAACACGAAATTGGTATTGAAATCCCTTGATTGTACCTGTTTTGTGAGTAAAAACTGTGGAATGTGCTTGTAAAATCTCAAAAAGGTCCTGCCTATCAGTGTCATTACAATTCTCAATTGTTTGAATTTTATTCTGAATTAACTTATTAGTGTCAAATGCGCCGTCGCTATCATCCCTGTCAGTACTTGCAGAATGATTGTTAGCGTCAAGTTCCGTCGAAAATTCCGAACTGTTGTCTAACAGGAGGTAAAGCCGATTAATTTCTTCGTCATGGTTTGAGAGCCAATCTTCAAATTTCAAAGCTACTGACTTACCTTCTTTTTCAAAAGTTATTTCAGCATCGTGAAAGTTTAAGATTGCTTTGTATTCATTCAAAAAGTCTACTCCCAGTATAATTTCCGTCGACAATAATGGAACAATAAGAAAGTTCATAGAGAAGCTGTGGCTTTGACAAAAGAATTCTAAGTTCATTTGTTGGCGTACATCTACACTTTTTCCAAAGATTGCACCTTGTAATTTAATCTTACGTAACGGAAGTGTGGGGCAATCGTTCGATTTGTTGCATTTGCTAAATGCTGTTTCACTGATTACAGAAATGGGACTGCCAGAGTCAAGTACTGCCGTAAATTTTACGTCATTTACTGTAATGTGAATCACAGGATATGCAATGTTGTTATGTTTTACGTCTTGTTCTTGGAGTAAGATGTCCCTAATGTCTTCCATTTTTACGTAATTACTAGCTACGGCAGCTGCGTCGTCAGTTTCATAAGTACGTTTTGTGGCAGCCAGCGATGTGAGTCATTGCCTATGGTCTCTTTGTTGGCGCGCGTCGTTATTGGGGTTTGGAGACCTAACTTCTACAAATTCACCGTGACGAGAAGGCCCTGCTCTGTTTGAATCCCGCCAGTTCTGATGCAATTCAGGTCTGTCGTTACGATCACATCGTCTGTCGTCATGTCGGTAGTCCCTGTAGTTTCTTTCTTGTCGGTTAAGTGGTGGAGAATTTGTCCCTGAATCGTAACTACGCGCTGGACCGTTCCGTCTAAAGTTATTCTGTCTCCCGTAACAATAATTATTTTGGTTCCCATATTGTCTGTTTCTCTGATTGTCTCTGTGATAGTCACTACCGCGGAGAGGTGATCTTTCCCTGTAATTATTACTACTCTGCCAACGGTTGTAATACGGGTGGTGTCTGTTTCGGTCACGATTTGTGTTGTGAGAATAGCCTTGTCGCGTCCAGTTATTATTTCTTTCATCGCGGAATTGCGACTGATGTGATTTGTAATTGTTGTGCTCCTGCGTTCCGCGATTGTCAGTGTCACTTTCCAGTTCTTGTAACAGTCCCTGAAAAGCTTCAATGTCGTCTTTGCAACGTCCTGCCAAAATAATATGTCGTAAATGTTCAGGTAATTTGATTAAGCAAATGCGGATGAGTTCTGAGGGGCTGTATGGGTTTGACAGGTACTGATTCTTGTGCAACATGTCTTCAAAATATTTCACAAGACTGGAGAATTCAGATTGTTCGAAATGTTTCATCATTATGATGCCATGTTTTACACGGTCTTGTGTAGCTTGAGACCAATATGTTGAGAGGAAGGCATGGTAAAATTCTCCTTCACTGTGACAATCGTGAATGACCGATCGCATTCTTACAGCTGGTTCATTCTCCAAGTAGCCACACATAAATTCTAACCTGTGCTCCAATGACCAGTTGGGAGGAAAACAATGAGAGAATTGATGGAGCCACGCTTGTGGATGAATGTCGTTGGCAGAATTCTTAAACGTTTTGAATTTACGTGTAGTAATGAACAGCTTATAGTCAAAATCATCATGTCGGCGAGTCGCATGTCGGTCATTGTTACGTCGCTTCGGCGGTTCCAACTCAAAATTCGGTGCACATTGCCAATTTCTTTCATAACTTCCGAAATGCCCTATGTTATTATTTTGTGGCTGTTCCGTATTTCTATGTCCCTCTTCCCTTATTGGGGCGCGAGTGTCCTCTGAAATACGTAATTCTTGTATTACCTGTGTTAGCTGATCTTGTACTTCCCGCATTTCTCTTTGGTGTTGCGTATCAATTTGATTCAGATTTTGTTTCAGTTTCCTAATTTGTTCGCTCTCTTCTGTGTTATTAAAGACTACCGGTTTTGTGTCATTCAGATTATCATCTACCTTCGTAGATAAATTATTTAGCTGATCCGAAAGTTCAACTACTTTCTCTGATAATGAACTAATTTCCTCCATGTGTCTTTCTACTGTGTCCTTTAAGTTTTCCTGAGTTTTTGCAAGTTGCGTAACCGAATCGGTAGATGCAACTGAGTCAATTTTAGCTTGCAAGGTCTCATGATTTTCTTGAACAATAATTTGCAGTTCTTTTATGGCTGCTTCGTGATTCTCTAATGCATTTTCATGCCGCGAAAAAATAGGTTGAAAATGCTCACAAATTTGTGTTTTTACGTCGTTACAGACTTTTTGACATTTCGATTCGATTTTATGTAACTCAGTAGTTAAATCTTCACGTGTTTGTTCAAGTGTGGTGTCTAACTTTTGAAGATTTTGTTCCATTGTGTCTACCTTTTGAAGCTTTTGTCCCATTTGTTTCTGATTTTGTTCCAATGTTGTGTCTAACTTTTGTAGCTTTTGTCCCATTTGTTGCATTAACTGTAATAACAATGCACTGGTGTCTGAAACATGTTCCTCAGTGCTTTTCGGCAGTGAATTTGCACCGGCAACATTCACATTTTGACAAGCGGAAAACGTGTCTTGACTCATTTGGGAAAACGGTGAGGACGCAAAACCTGAATCTACAGTATTTGCAAAATTGTGTCCTGTCATTTCGGATTCCTGAGGCGAGCTGTTGCCGACCGATCGATCGATAATGCTTCCCTCTTCACTAATTGTTTCAGTGTCCACGCCATTGTTTGCAGCCCGCTCCATTTCCCTATGCACAATTACCAAATTACTACTTTGAACATCAGTTAATTCATTACTCGGTGGCGCTAACACACTGCTTTCATTTTCACTGTCATTTCTCAGTTTACTTTGGAGCCTAGTATTACGTTTTTCACACGCCATTATTGTCACAGTATTTCACACGACAACACAGAAAAACACAATTTGAAGATCAAAAATAAGAGAACACATTAACATAGCACTGAAAATAATATCTAGTTAATTGCAGCTGCGAAATACTTGGTGCAAATCTACATGCATGCCACAACTGTTTTACTGTACAACAATGAAAGACTGCAGCTACAAAGGAGATTCTCTCTACAATTACGCGCTAGCAATAAACAAAATCTACACTAATTACACAAACTACAAGAAAAAATCAGAAGATTCCAGTGAGGTATCCTCGGCTAAGGGTCGACATATGAAACGTCCCCTTTGAAAAATTATACATGACTGTGCTTAAACTGACACACAATGTTTTTAGCGCAACGCAATCTGACTTTCAAAATTCCCTACTAAAGAATGGCCCTGACTAACATTAAACTATACCTTTCACAAATCACTTACCTCACAAAAATCTTCGCTGCTCAAGCTACTGCAATACAGCGAGCGCCACTACTGCCAGCTAAATAAAAGTTTCAAACTACTGAAGGCACTAACTACTGATAGGGATAGTTAGCAAATGAAAGATATTAATAGAGAACAAACAATGTATTTACCTTGATATCATCATATATAAATATAGCAGTTCATGACAAATTTCAAAACTCCGCCATCTCTCTCCCCACATCCACCACTGCTGGCGGCTCACCTCCAACTGCGCAACGCTACGCGCTGTTCACATCCAGCTGCCGCTGCCCAACACTACAATGGCAGACAACAATGCAAACTAGCCACAGACTGCACACAGCACAGCCAGTGATTTTCATATTGAGCGCTACGTAACGTTGCCAATAAGAAAACATAAACAGCCTACTTACATAGAGAAAACATAAACAGCCTACTTACACCCTGTCTCTACGAGAGTTGTTGGGGACTGGTTTTGATGTGCGGTAAGTGTCTCAATATAATCTGAACGAAGCGGCTCTCAAAGCTTTAACTCATTAGGCTCCGCTGTAGGAGGGATGCGATCTTACGAAATTTTAGTTAAAAAATGCGAATATCGGGGAAGTGTTTGCACAATCGCTCATAGATCGACGCAGTACTGTACTAGATTGATACTCTTCCAGTACGAGGAGAGTGACTTTCCGCATTCGTGAATTACGTTCCCAGTTATACTCCTTCAAGTCAGCGATAAGGTACGTCATGGGACTATAATGCTTTAGCATACCCGGTTCCGTATGCTTAGTAATAATGACGGTGTTCCCCATTGTGAATGTCTCCGTTAGAGACCTGCTGGAAATGTGGTCCCAGTAAGTGCCGAAGTGCGTATGAATATCATATGCTCTAGGTGCCTTACTAGCTGGAGTCATTTGTAAGATTTGCGTTCGTTGTTGATATCTACGGATGCAGAAAGCCCGTGGTTTGCGTCCACAATCTTCTGCAGATGGTCAAGGCTCCAAGCAAGCCGTTTCGGTACTTAAGTAGCGGTGCCCGTGCTGGTGTACAGTTATCGCAAATGTACAGTTATGTAGCTTTAATTACATTTTGTGTATTATAAATTTGGGCCTGTGAATCCTTCAGTATGGCGACAAGTTGTTGTTGGCACAGTGAATCGTTGTTGTGTAATTAAAATGTAACGATGTGTCACTCGACTTATTTGCATATACTTTTGTCCCTAATCGTGTGAGGCAGAGATTCGAAGCCTTGTATTGTATGATAAGTGATAAGTTCTACTGCAGATGGCCAGAATCTTCATAGTTTTCTGAGCGCTGTAAAATAATATTCCTGAGTGTATATTCTATATTGACTCTTCGCCTACATATAATGCCTTAAAAATTGAATGACTTTCTGCTTTGAGCAATTGAATCACCATCACATGTGATTGGGTGTCACTTGTGTCATACGTTTGTAAGCAAGATTTTCACACCCCTATACATCCATAGGTCCACTGTTTCCGATGTGATAGTGAAGCGGAAACGTGAAGGGACACGTACATCACAAAAGCGTACTGGCCGACCTCTTCTGTTGACTGATAGAGACAGCCGACTGTTGAAGAGGGTCGTAACGTGCAATAGGCAGACATCTATCCAGACCGTCACACAGGAATTCCAAACTGCTTCAGGATCCACTGCAAGTACTATGACAGTTAGGCGGGACGTGAGAAAACTTGGATTTCATGGTCGAGCGGCTGCTCATAAGCCACACATCACGCCGGTAAATGCCAAACGACGCCTCGCTTGGTGTAAGGAGCGTACACATTGAACGACTGAACAGCGGGAAAACGTTGTGTGGAGTGACGAATCACGGTACACAATGTGGCGATCCGATGGCAGGGTGCGGATATGGCGAATGCCCGGTGAACGTCATCTTCCAGCGTGTGCAGTGGCAACTTTTTTCATGGAGGAGGGTTGCAGCACTTGTTGTTTTGCGTCGCACTATCACAGCACAGGCCTACATTGATGTTTTAAGCATCTTCTTGCTTCCCACTGTTGAAGAGCAATTCGAGGATGGAAACTGAATCTTTCAACACGATCGAGCACCTGACCATAATGCACGGCCTGTGGCGGAATGGTTACACGGCAATAACATCCCTATAATGGACTGACCTGCACAGAGTCCTCACCTGAATCCTTTATAACACCTTTGGGATGGTTTGGAGCGCCGACTGCGTGCCAGGCCTCACCTACAGACATCGATACCACTCCTCAGTGCAGCACTCCGTGAAGAATGGACTGCCATTCCCCAAGAAAATTCCAGCATCTGATTGAACGTATGCATGTGAAAGTGAAAGCTGTCGTCAAGGCTAAGGGTGGGTCAGCATTACCGATGGTGGGCGCCACGAACATGTAAGTCATTTTCTGCAAGGTGTCCGGATACTTTCGATAACATAGTGTATATCCCTTGTCTACAATTGACGAATTGTGGAACACAACTTTCTGTTTTCCATTTATTAATTACTACGTGAGCCGTCCATTAACTGTACGCTTAATTTCACAGAACTTCATTTTTTTATCAAAATTCCGTGATTTACCCAGTCCAATGCTTTGAATACTTCACAGAAAATACCGAATGGCGGTCTTCTCTTATTTAATCTTTGTGAAACCTTGTGACTGAGGGTGTAAATAGCATTGTCAGTGGAGCAGCCACTCTGCGATTGAAATTATAGTTGACTTAAGTATAGGGTTATTAGCAAAATGCGACACTACTCTAGAGCAAATCATTCTTTCAAAAGTCGTACAAAATGACGTCTGCGGTGAATCAGGTCGGCATTTATTCATATCACAGCTATTGCAGGACTTATAAATGGAGTCTATTTTGATAACTGGAAAAATACCTTGACTTAGTTTCATTGCTTATTGCATAAATAGTGGTACTCACTACATTTAATTTTTGAGAGAGTTTATTATTTACTTACTTTCAGATAGTGCGGATGTGACTGTGCCGGATCACAAGATATATGGAAGTGGTAATACTCGAATCCATCGTGATACTTTTAGGCGTTTCTTTTCCTTCAGGAAAGTCGCCCTGTTCGAGTCTAGAATAATCTCTAGAAACTGATTGCAGGGGGACATCAGAAATGCTAGTCTATAATTCTGTTCATCCTTTTATTTTCATGTATTATAAACACAAGTAATCCAGTCTAGAAATACTGTTCGCTTTACGAGAAATTCTTGACAACCGAGAACAACGAAAGAACATAATTCTCTAGTTGGAATATCGTAGGAACTGGTGTGTTATCTGCTGTGAATACACTGAATTGTTTCAATTCTGTTTGGACTTACTTTAACGCCTCTCATTTATGAACGTGTGTGGCAGTTAAACAATGGCATGGTGGCTGAATCCATGTATTAAAATGCATTTTCAGACTAAGAATTTCTGGGTACTGTCTTCGTTTTTAATGTGAGACTGATCCACACATAAACCCTGGGATGGGTATGAAGACAATAAAGCATTGATCTAGCCATCATATTAATTACGCGAGTGGACAACATGACCTACTCCAAAGCGCAGCAAGTAACAGCTGGCCTTCAAGTGCTGTTTAGAGAAAAGCATTATTACCCTCGATAACGATTTCTCTCGCTCTTTCGCGTTAAAATAGTCTTTCTTTAAATTTAAGTTTTCAACATATTGCCACAAAACCGTTGCATTTCTATACAAGAGAACATAGAAGTCTGTGAACCCTGCAAACTAGATATCAATCCAAACCTGCACGTGTCCGTCTCTGTAGAAGTCTACTTTTATGATAGAGAAATTTATAAAACAATTACCATTAGGTACCACATACTATGTAAGGTGTGCCTTAAACAACGGAGATAAAACTGTAGATAAGCATCGTATGTACATTGAGGAAGCTTCCGAAAGTACGAGATGCTACGTAGGAGACGTCACAGGTTTCTGTGGCATGCTGGCTTCTGAGTGCGTAACGAAGACGCATTGCTACGCAGTTTCTTAGTCCGCAGTCCTTCATGAGTCTGGCCGCAGGGGAGAGTTCATTTCTTTCACTAAACTCATTGCTGCAAGTAATTTATGGACCCTCTCATCTCATACAGTGGCAAAGCATTTAGTACCATGTATATCTTACAGTTAACTTCGCTTTCTGGGAAAAAAAACTCTTTAATCTTCCAGAATGTTCGTTTCGTCTCAGAAAAGTGGGACGTAGATTCTGTTACGTGCCTGTAGTGTAAATATATAAATTTGTGTCACCCTCTTCTATACTGTGGAAGTGCGTTGGCATGGTATCTGAACTACTTCGCATTATTAAAGCTGCTGATAAAAGCGACTGCATAGATCCTACTATGCATAGATATTTACGCTTGACATCAAATAAGCATCATTTTATCTCTCGTAGTTGTGTTATATTTATAACCTAGCTGTGCCATCAAGTGTCAAGCTGCAAAAATTTTTAGTGTATGCAAGTAAGCACATTTATCTAAATAGCAAATTATACTTTCTAACTCATAAAAAGATTTCTTATGAGTTTTCGATCACGGATGAGAACATTTTATAGGATCCCTTTTGAATAAAATTACTTTACGACATTAAATATTTTATGTAAAGTAGAATTATGAAAATACTTTAGAGAATTTTAGAGTTTCTTGCAACAATTACCTTTTCGTGAATCAGTATGTATTTGGTCCCACTTTATATTTTTTTATTATTTGTATCCCAGATGACGACTTGCTGTAGGCCAAGATAGCAAATAATTTGTTTTTAAGTCTTACGTCCTCAGCATAAGTAACTACACACTGGTTACTGTTCATATGATTTTTCAATTTCTCCACAATTATCTTGTGACAAAAACCATCCACAAGCGTTCCACACAACACTTGTGTGATGAGTGAGCATGCGGTGTCTTGTATTTTTCGTGTATACGGCGTGTCGACTGGGCGTTACTCCGTATCAAGAGGGGCAGCATCAGTCCCGGGAGTCACTTCCCTCTGTTTATTCGAAGTCTCGTTCTGCGTCCTAAGGTCCCACGCTTTACAGAGATTTTAGCCAACGTTGCGGTTCGCTAGTTGGTCTCTGATTTGTCCCTGAATAGATCCCTACATGTTGCAGTTCCAGTAATGTGATATTGAAGTCAGGAAACTGGTGGGATCCTACTTCATGCTATGTACGCTTATCAGCCAGACATTATGACCACTAACTTAGTATCGATATAAACCCCTCTAGGCGAGAACAGCATCACCAGTAGAGTCAGTGTCGTCGTAACTGCCGTCTGCTTCACGTCTGCTGTGCAGCGAGCTACCTTAATTTAAGTATTAACTGTATTTTTCTTACTTGTCACTTCTTCTTCCGTGTGTATTTGCTTTTAGGAAGCTTTAATTGTCGGGTGCTATTAATAGTGTTCCATAGATTTCGTGTTTGTTTTGAATACAGTCAGAGAGAGTCCCTTTAGTCAGCCATAGTGCCAGTAGTGCTAGTGTTTGTTTTCAATACAGTCCAGAGACAGGTAGTGCTATTTTCATTGTTTTCTACAAGAAGTGCCTAGCAACCACAGTTTAGTTAATAAACAGCCGCCTTTAGTGAATTAGCAGTCTAGTTAAAGGTTGATTAACTCTCTTCAGTAAATTGATTCCTTAGGATGGATAGGATGTGTGACTGCTGTGTACGGACGCAGGAGGAGCTGGCCACTGTTCGCGAACAGCTGAGCGTGTTAATGGCCGCGGTCAGCCGTCTTCAGGCTGCTGCCTCGGAGTGTAGCGGCAGTGGGGAGTCTGGTGCGTCGCAAAGGTACACCCCAGGTGTTACATGCTTCACTGACTGTCCCTGCTGTCGAGACATCTTCGCGTGTACTGGGCGCGGTTGGGCCACCCTCTCCCCAAGGGGAGTGGCGGGTTCAGCGGCGTTCGCGGCGCACGAGGCGGAGGGTCAATGTGGAGGCTGGCCGTGTGGCATCGCCCGCACTGCCTGTGAGTGGACATGTGGCTGCTCCTTCAGCAAGGTCCGAGCAGGCACAAGGGGGGAGGGGTTTATTAGTTATTGGGAGCTCCAACGTTAGGCGGGTGATAGAGCCCCTTAGGGAAATAGCGGGAAGGTCGGGGAAGAAGGCCATTGTTCACTCTGTCTGCTTGCCAGGGGGTCTCATCCGAGATGTGGAGGAGGCTCTGCCGGCGGCGATAGAGAGCACTGGGTGCACCCGACTGCTAATTGTTGCTCATGTCGGCACCAATGACTCCTGCCGTCTGGGTTCAGAGGTCATTCTCAGTTCGTACAGGCGGTTGGCCGAATTGGTGAAGGCGGAAAGCCTCGCTCGCGGGGTGAAATCAGAGCTAATTATTTGTAGTATCGTTCCCAGAACCGATCGCGGTCCTCTGGTTTGGAGCCGAGTGAAAGGCTTAAACCAGAGGCTCAGACGATTCTGCGGAGATCTGGGGTGCAAATTTCTCGACCTCCGCTATCGGGTGGAGAAATGTAGGGTCCCCCTGAATAGGTCAGGCGTGCACTACACGCCGGAAGCGGCTACAAGGGTAGCGGAGTACGTGTGGAGTGCACATGGGGGTTTTTTTAGGTTAGAGAACCCCTCCCTAGGCCCGACAAGACGCCTCCTGAGACGCAGCAAGGTAGAAGTAGGCAAAATGCAACAGGGAATAAGAATATTAATGTGCTAATAGTAAACTGCAGGAGCGTCTACAGAAAGGTCCCAGAACTGCTCTCATTAACAAACGGTCACAACGCACATATAGTACTAGGGACAGAAAGTTGGCTGAAACCAGATGTAAATAGTAATGAAATCCTAAACTCAGATTGGAATGTATACCGCAGAGACAGGCTGGACAGTGAAGGGGGAGGCGTGTTTATAGCGATAAGAAGTGCAATAGTATCGAAGGAAATTGACGGAGATCCGAAATGTGAAATGATTTGGGTGAAGGTCACGGTTAAAGCAGGCTCAGACATGGTAATTGGATGTCTCTATAGGCCCCCTGGCTCAGCAGCTGTTGTGGCTGAGCACCTGAAGGATAATTTGGAAAATATTTCGAGTAGATTTCCCCACCATGTTATAGTTCTGGGTGGATATTTTAATTTGCCGGATATAGACTGGGAGACTCACACGTTCATAACGGGTGGCAGGGACAAAGAATCCAGTGAAATTTTTTTAAGTGCTTTATCTGAAAACTACCTTGAGCAGTTAAACAGAGAACCGACTCGTGGCGATAACATATTAGACCTTCTGGTGACAAACAACGCGAACTATTTGAAAAAGTTAACGCAGAACAGGGAATCAGCGATCATAAAGCGGTTACTGCATCGATGATTTCAGCCGTAAATAGGAATATTAAAAAGGGTAGGAAGATTTTTCTGTTTAGAAAAAGTGACAAAAAGCAGATTTCAGAGTACCTGTTGGCTCAACACAAAAGTTTTGTCTCAAGTACAAATAGTGTTGAGGATCAGTGGACAAAGTTCAAAACCGTCGTACATAATGCGTTAGATGAGTATGTGCCAAGAAAGATCGTAAGAGATGGAAAAGAACACCGTGGTACAACAACCGAGTTAGAAAACTGCTGCGGAAGCAAACATAAACATAGCCAAAGCCTTGCAGACAAACAAAAATTACGCGAAGCGAAATGTAGTGTGAGGAGGGCTATGCGATAGGCGTTCAATGAATTCGAAAGTAAAGTTCTATGTACTGACTTGGCAGAAAATCCTAAGAAATTTTGGTCTTATGTCAAAGCAGTAGGTGGATCAAAACAAAATGTCCAGACACTCTGTGACCAAAATGGTACTGAAACAGACGATGACAGACTAAAGGCCGAAATACTAAATGTCTTTTTCCAAAGTTGTTTCACAGAGGAAGATTGCACTGTAGTTCCTCTCTAGATTGTCGCACAGATGACAAAATGGTAGATATCGAAATAGACGACAGAGGGATAGAGAAACAATTAAAATCGCTCAAAAGAGGAAAGGCCTCTGGACCTGATGGGATACCAGTTCAATTTTACACAGAGTACGCGAAGGAACTTGCCGCTCTTCTTGCAGCGGTGTATCGTAGGTCTCTAGAAGAGCGTAGCGTTCCAAAGGATTGGAAAAGGGCACAGGTCATCCCCGTTTTCAAGAAGGGCGTCGAACAGATTTGCGGAACTATAGACCTATATCTCTAACGTCGATCAGTTGTAGAATTTTGGAACACGTATTGTGTTCGAGTATAATGACTTTTCTGGAGACCAGAAATCTACTCTGTAGGAATCACATGGGTTTCGAAAAAGACGGTCATGTGAAACCCAGCTCGCGCTATTCGTCCACGAGACTCAGAGGGCCATAGATACGGGTTCACAGGTAGATGCCGTGTTTCTTGACTTCCGCAAGGCGTCCGATACAGTTCCCCACAGTCGTTTAATGAACAAAGAGCATATGGACTATCAGACCAATTGTGTGATTGGATTGAGGAGTTCCTAGATAACAGGACGCAGCATGTCATTCTCAATGGAGAGAAGTCTTCCAAAGTAAGAGTGATTTCAGGTGTGCCGCAGGGGAGTGTCATAGCACCGTTGCTATTCACAATATACATAAATGACCTTGTGGATGGCATCGGAAGTTCACTGAGGCTTTTTGCAGATGATGCTGTGGTGTATCGAGAGGTTGTAACAATGGAAAATTGTACTGAAATGCAGGAGGATCTGCAGCGAATTGACGCATGGTGCAGGGAATGGCAATTGAATCTCAATGTAGACAAGTGTAATGTGCTGCGAATACACAGAAAGATAGATCCTTTATCATTTAGCTACAAAATAGCAGGTCAGCAACTGGAAGCAGTTAATACCATAAATTATCTGGGTGTACTCATTAGGAGTGATTTAAAATGGAATGATCATATAATGTTGATCGTCGGTAAAGCAGATGCCAGATTGAGATTCATTGGAAGAATCCTAAGGAAATGCAATCCGAAAACAAAGGAAGTAGGTTACAGTACGCTTGTTCGCCCACTGCTTGAATACTGCTCAGCAGCGTGGGATCCGTGCCAGATAGGGTTGATAGAAGATATAGAGAAGATCCAACGGAGAGCAGCGCCCTTCGTTACAGGATCATTTAGTAATCGCGAAAGCGTTACGGAGATGATAAACTCCAGTGGAAGACTCTGCAGGAGAGACGCTCAGTAGCTCGGTACGGGCTTTTGTCAAAGTTTCGAGAACATACCTTCACCGAAGAGTCAAGCAGTATATTGCTCCCTCCTACGTATATCTCGCGAAGAGACCATGAGGATAAAATCAGAGAGATTAGAGCCCACACAGAGGCATACCGACAATCCTTCTTTCCACGAACAATACGAGAATGGAATAGAAGGGAGAACCGATAGAGGTACTCAAGGTACCCTCCGCCACACACCGTCAGGTGGCTTGCGGAGTATGGATGTAGATGTAGATGTAGACTTGGTGAGGAATGACTGCTAGTCAGACACACACACGGTGCTTGTAGCATCAGTGAGCTTGTGTAGATTGGAGAAGGAGCGCGATCTCTCTAACTGAGGGCAGATTGTGATGGCCCGTAGGCTCGGGACAAGCAGTTCAGAAACTGCAACTTTTCGGGTGTTCGAGAAGTGCTGTGGTGAGAGTCTTCAACATCTGTCTAAACCCAGGTGAAACCACGTCCAAACGTCGTGGGGTAGGGCCGTCACCCCTCATTACAGATGTCGGACGTCGCAGGCTGGGCAGAATGATAAAACAGGGCAGACGGCGAACTGTGGCGGAACTAACATCACACTTTATTGCTAGGTACAGTACAAGTGCGTCAGGACACACACTTCACAGAACACTCCTAATGATGGGCCTCCGCAGCCGACGACCCATGCCTGTTAACACCACGACGTCCGCAGCTACGACTGAAATGGGCACGTACCATCGGCACTGGACGTTGGTGGAGTGGCAGACCTTTCCATGGTCTGATGAATCCCGATACCGTCTTCATCATGCTGATGGGAGGGCGCGAATCCTTCATCTTCCAGGAGAACAGCTCCTTGACACCTGTACTGCTGTACGGAGACAGCTGGTAGCGGCTCCATTATGCTCTAGGCAACATTCACGTGGGCAGTGGAGCTCGTGCAAAGCACCATGATGGCCAAGGAGTATCATACACTGATTGCGGACCATGTACACCCTTTCGTTATGCTTATTTTTCAACAACATAATGCGCCATGTCACAAGGCCAGGAATGTGACGCAGTGGTTCGAGGAACCCATTGGCGAGTTCCAATTGATGAGTTGGCCCACCAACTCGCCAGATCTGAATCCGATCCCACACATTTGGGATTTGATTGAATGTGGCGTCAGAACTCATCACCCCTACCAGGAATGTATGGTACTTAGACCCCTTGTGTGTTTAGATGCGATGCCAACTCCCTCCAGCGACTTACCAACGCCTTATTGCTTCCACGCCACGAGACGCTGCCGCTGTTATCCGTGTCAAAAGTGGACATTCCGCCTATTAGGAGGGAGGTCATAATTTTCTGGCTTATAAGTATATATGTGAAATGCAAATTTCTACGACGCTTGAACTGGGCCATTTTAAGCAGGTACCTTCCCTTTTGTTCGCAATGACGACATTCGATTTTGTGTTCTGTTAAATCCACATTGAATAGGTGACAACTTTAAAGCCCGTTTGAAAACACAAGTCAGTCTTGACTCTTAGCTTCAGATTTTGAATTTTCGAGAGGGTTTTACTTTTTGGGAATTTCAGTTCTTACCGAGACTGCAGCCATGTATTAGTCGACTGCAGTATTGTTCCACATGTTTAATGAGGGCGCTTTGGTCTACTTATCGCACGTCTTAATCTCGATGTTTCAGGAGGACATAATAGTACATGCACAACTGTGTTGTTCACAGTTCACAATCCAATGTGTTTTCCTCGGTCACCATTTTCCTAGTTTACTGTAACGTTACCAGGCGATTCCGGTAAGGGCCACGAGAGACCAAGTGCATTAATATCGTCGTCGGTTAATAATTGAAAACAAACAAAGATTTCCTTACATAACTTCACTACTTCGACGTGATAGTTAAAACTACACGACTACCTATAGTATTTGGCTGTTTTCACCTATTAATAAACTTCAACAGGTAATGGAAGAGCATAAAAGAGCAGTTTTGAAATTAGGCCGGTATATTAGTTATAATGAGAAGTAAAAGTTATAACTAATACATATAAAATGGGACCCCAAAAATTAACGATGAAGTAGCAGAAACAATTGATGAGCTATTTTTATATTTCATTTATGTATGTCGAGGGCAACAACTTACAAACACTTAGAAAGGGAAAGCATAACTGGACTGGGATGCTTTTTATAGGCTCAACAGGGCTTTCTAAACAATTCTTCCAGTGACTTTGGAACAGAAAATTTATAATTCCTGTGCATTGACAGTTCTGATATACAACAGAGAGATATGAGGTTAGCTGTATGGCTATGGAAGCTCCAGCACACACTTCCAGCGTCCGTCACTAGTCGGCGTTTCATCACAGTACTACTGTCCCTGAAACCAAGACAGGGAGACTCAAAACACAAGGATGGAGGTAGCAAGAAATTAAAAATTCATGATAGCGTACTTGTGAATACTGATGGAAGTTGGTGGTACAAACCAAGTTATGATACTGCGAAAATAAAAGCAAAACAGAAAAAATGATAAAATTTTAAAAAATCAGAGTGGCTCAAGTATCTCCGATCTGTCAGCAGCCATTGTGACGCCATACTCAAAGACATCCGAACAATCTGAAATGTGCGTTATGACGAAAATTATGTGAAGATCTTGAAAATTCTGCAGTGTTTTCTTGTAAAATCAAGTTCAAAAGATTATTTACCAAAAATACGTCAAGATACTGGCAAGACCGGTGCACTTGGCACAGTTTAAGCAGCACTCGTGACCGATAACTGTACCATGCCTCGTGCAAGGCCCAATGGCCCGCCGGCCGGAGTGGCCGAGCGGTTAAAGGCGCTACAGTCTGGAACCGCACGACCGCTACGGTCGTAGGTTCGAATCCTGCCTCGGTCATGGATGTGTGTAATGTCCTTAGGTTAGTTAGGTTTAAGTAGTTCTAAGTTCTAGGGGACTTATGACCACAGCAGTTGAGTCCCATTGTGCTCAGAGCCATTTGAACCATTTGAACCCAATGGCCCCTTAAATATCACATGACACCTAAATTCTTGAAACAGAGGTGGCCATTAAAAGGACCCATTCAGTCATATTTCCGTAATTTACAGTCCACTAAAAACTAAACAGCGGAACACAAAGCATGCACATGCCGCCTTATTACCCATGTTCAAAAGTATGCTCACGCTCACGCACACGCATACCCACATATGCACGCACGCGTAATGTTTATTCCGTTAACGTATAGTTTAAACAGCTGTTGTGAGCGACCGTACTTACTTCGAACTCTGATATACACTTGGTGTAAGGCACAGGGTAGCTTGTGATCAAATGTTTTCTGTATTTAAAGTGTTTTATGGTGCTTGTTAAGCGTCGCAAGGTCCTAAATATCTGCAAAATACATCAGCAGCACTACGTTTGCGTCAATGCAAATTTCATATCTAAAGTATTGATGCCTTACCCAAGAGTGAAGATATTTACATCTGCATCAACATTCGGCGAACAAACTGACGGTGTCTGGCGGAGGATACTTTTGGTACCACTAACAGGCGCCCCATTCCCTGTTCCATTCGCGCATGGTGCGGGGGCAGAGTGATTGTCGGTAACACTCTGTATTAGCTATAATTTCTCGTATTTTCTCATCGTGATCATTTGATGTATGTGGGAGGAAGTAATGCATTTTCCGACTCATCCCGGAAAGTACTCTCTCGAAATTTCAGTACTGAACATCTCCGTGATGTATAGCGCGTCTCTTGTAGAGTCTCGCACTAGATTTTGTTGAGCATCCCTGTAACGCTCTCGCGCCGACTACACGACCCCTTGACGAAACGCGCCGCTCTTCCTTGTATCTTCTCTATCTCTTTCATCAGTCCTACCTGGTATGGGTCCCAAACTGATGAACGATGCTCAAGAATCGGTCCAACAAGCGCCTTCTAAGTCACTTACTTCCTGAATGAGACCATTTTCTGAAGATTTTTCCAACGAATCTCAGTATGGTATCTGCTTCTCGTATTATTTGTTTCATGTGGTCATTACACTTGCGGACGCCCTGCATGATTACTCCTCGGTATTTTACGGTAGATACTGTTTCCAGCAAGTTGTCATTAAAAGACCGCCTGCTTAGCTGAGTCATGCCGGCACGGTATCTCAGCGTGTTCGGTCAGAGGGTTAGCCGCCCTCTGAGTGAACGGATCATCGATGAACTTGAACGGATGTCATGGGACGTCCACCTCGAACAAATGCCACGAACAGTATCGAACAAAATGAGATAAAAAAAGAGAAAAGAAGGCGGTTACATACTTGGCTCCCATGCAGCGTGCCTGGCTTCGATTTCCAGCTGGGTTGGAGATTTTCTCCGCACGTGGACTGGGTGCTGTGTCATCCTCGTCATCATTTCATCCTCATCACCGGCACGCGATTCGTCCAATGTAGCGTCGACTGAAATAAGACTCACTCTTGGCGGCCGAACTTCCCCGGATTGGGCCTCCTGGCCACATTGCCATACGATCAGTTCTTTTTTTGTCATTAAAAGTGTAGTTGCAAAGCAGTGGTTTTCCTTTCTTATGTATGTGCAATATGTTACATTTATTTACGTTTAGCGCAACTGCCAGACCCTGCACCATTTATCAGTTCTCTGTAGGTCATTCTGTAAATGGATACTGCCTTCTGGCGTTGCTACTTTCTCGTAGACAGCCGCATCAGTTACTAACAGTGGTAAACAGCTTCTAACGCTTTCTACTAAATCATTTAGACACTTTATAAAGAAGTTATGAATCCCGACTCAAATCTGGTCCGATACTGGTTAGAATTTTTTTCCCTAGAAGGCAATGTTGCGCAATGTCAAATGCCTTCCTCTAGTCAAGGAACTCGGTACCAATCTGAGCGCCGTTGTTTACAGCGCTATGGATCTCATGAAGGAACAATCAGAGCTGAGTTTCACAAGATCTGTTTGCGGAATCCACATTGATTTTTATAGACAAGGTTTCCGTTCTCCAAAAACGGAAAAGTTCTTGAGCATAAAACATGTTCTATAATTCTACAACTGACTGTCGTGGAGATAGGCTTATAATTATGTGCGTCTGTCCTACGACCTTTCTTGAAAACGAGAATGAGCTGCGCTTTTTCCAATCGATAAGTATCTTTCATTGCTACAGTGAACTACATGAACTGCTGCTAGAAGGGGAGCAATTTCTTTCACATAACATTTAAAGAGTCTTACAAGTATCTCATCGGTAAACGTGGATAACAACTTCTGGCTTTCCGAGGACGTTGGCAATTCGAACAATATATACCGAGTAAACCCTCAAAATATGGGGTAAACATATGAACATTGTGTGATAGTGTTACTTATGTTTAGATGAAACAAAACTACACAGGAGAATTACCTGGACAAGCAAATGAAAAAAAGATCGTATGAGGCTTGTCATAGGTCTGACACATGATCTAAAAGAACAAAATTTAATATGTGACAATTTCTTCACACCATATCTGTTGTGGGTTGGCAGTAGAGCCAACACCGGGTTACAAGAGCAAGCCGAAAGGCACGCGTTTTAGCTCACGCAGGCTGGCGTGATGTCTGGAACAGGACAAGGAAATTAGAATTTAGAAAAACGGACGTAGCTGGTGAAATACCACTGTGGTGTCACCGCCAGACACCACACTTGCTAGGTGGTAGCCTTTAAATCGGCCGCGGTCCGGTAGTATACGTCGGACCTGCGTGTCGCCACTATCAGTGATTGCAGACCGAGCGCCGCCACACGGCAGGTCTAGAGAGACTTCCTAGCACTCGCCCCAGTTGTACAACCGACTTTGCTAGCGATGGTTCAATGACAAAATACGCTCTCATTTGCCGAGACGATATTTAGCATAGCCTTCAGCTACGTCATTTGCTACGACCTAGCAAGGCGCCATTATCATTTGCTATTTATCTTGTGATGCATGTACCGTCAGATCGATGTTCACCAATTATGGATTAAAGTTAAGTATTCCAGAAGCTACGTACCTATTTTGCTAGTCTCTATTCCTTTAACTGTTCCAGACCTCACGCCAGCCTACGTGAGCTTAAACGCGTGCCTTTCGGCTTCCTCTCATAGTGGCTTGGCTGTCTTGCCAAGTCACAACAACCACAATATCCATTTGCCAAGGACTTCTCAAAAGACATCTTACAACGCTGGGGGCGGTGAGAAAAAATATGTATGAACTCCCTTATATTACATTGAAGCGCCGAAGAAACTCGGATAGGTATGCATATTCAAAAACAGAGATAGGTAAACAGGCAGAATATGGCGCTGTGATCGGCAACGCGCATATAACCAACAAGTGTCTGGTGCAGCTGTTAGATCGGTTACTACTACTACTACAATGACAGTTTATCAAGATTTAAGTGAGTTTGAACGTTGTGTTATAGTCGGCGCACGAGCAATGGGACACAGCATCTACGAGATAGCGATGAAATGTGGATTTCACGAGTGTTCCGTGAATATCAAGAATCCGGTAAAATATCAAATCTCCGACATCCCTGCAGCCGGGAAAAGATCCTGCAAGAACGTGCCAACGACGACTGAAGATGATGTTTCAACGTGACAGAAGTGCTGCCCTTCCGCAAATTGCTGCAGATCTCAATGCTGGACCATCAAAAAATGTCACCGTGGGAACCATTCAACGAAACATCATCGACATGAGCTTTCGGAGGCCGAGGCCAACTCGTGTACACTTGATGACTGCACAACACAAAGCTTGACGCCTCGCCTGGACCCGTCGACACCGACATTGGACTGTTGACCGGAAACGTGTTGCCTGGTCGGACGAGTTTCATTTCAAATTGTATCTAGACGATGGGCGGGAACGGGTACGGGAAATACTTCATGAATCGATGGACCCTGTATGTCAGCAGTGGAATGTTCAAGTTAGTGGAGGCTTTGTAATGGTGTGAGGCGCGAGCAGTTGGAGTGTTATAGGACTCATGATACGTCTAGATACGACTCTGAAAGGTGACACGTACGTAAGCATCTGTCACCTACCTTCATGCACGTCCATTGTGCATTCTGACAGACTTGGGCAATTTCAGTAGGACAATGCGCCACCCCACACGTCCAGAATTGCTACAAAGTGTCTCCAAGAACACTCTTCCGAGTTTAAACACTTCCATCGGCCACCAAACACCAAGACATGAACATTATTGAGCATATCTGGGATGCCTTGCAACGTGCTGTTCAGAAGAGATCTCAAACCCCTCGTACTTTAACGAATTTATGGACAGCCCTGCAGGTTTAATGGTGTCAGTTCCCTCCAGCAATACTTCAGACATTAGTCGAGTGCATGCCACGTCGTGTTACGGCACTTCTCCGTGCTCGCGGGGACCCCTACACGATATTAGGCAGGTGTGCCAGTCTCTTTGGCTCTTCAGTCTATACCAAGCAAAGCAGGTGTTCACACTTCAAAGTTCTTTTTTACTGTGGATACCACGGTCGTAACTTACTTTTGAAGCAAGATGAAACAGGTTGTTATAATGAGCACACCACAAATAAAGAACAGAGAAGACAAGAAACTAAAAATGATATTGGACTACAATGCGAATAAGGGGACAGTGGACACATCGGATCAGTTTATTGGCACTTACACACGCAAAGGAAAACCAACCACTGTCCAGTGCTCATCTTCTAAAATGATATTGATACTTCTGCCTACAATGCTTTTGTGCTGTGGACAGAGGTACGTCCAGCATGGACAAAAAATATTCTTTACAAAAGAATTGGAAAGAATCCTAATGCTGCCACGAAATGAACAGTCAGCGGTCTTTGTTAGGAGAATACAATCAGGAAGTCGATCAACACCAAGCCCCAGCGGCGGCAACCAAAACTGCAGACGTGCCAGATGCAAAGTCTGTCAATGAAGTGGTAACAAGAAGACACAAGTGAAGTTTCAAATTCTATATTTGTAAAGCTCGCGTTAGATACCACTGCCCAAATTGTGGAATTATATTTACATGCAGAGGAACCAGGTCTTACTTGATTTGCGAAAGACATTCTACGCTGTAACCCATTCACGAAGTTAAAATCATACTGAGTACCTTTACATATATATTATTTCGAAACCTGTATTTCTTGCCAAATGAGGTCAAGTGACTCTCGGGGCCATTCAAGAACTCTTTCATCCCCTGATCGTATCTCAATACATCCTCACATAGTTGTGGATCGATCACACTGGACACGCATTCGGGAGGACTGTGATTCACATCCGTGTCCGATCTTCCTGATTTAAGTTGTCCGTGATTTCCCTAAATCACTCTAGGCAAATGCCGCGATAGGTCCTTTGAAAGGGCACAGCCGATTTCCTTCCCAGTCCTTGAAACAATCCGAGCTTGTGCTCTGTCTGTAATGATCCATTTGTCGACGGTATGTGGATGTTAATCTTCCTTCGGGCTCTATGGGATGGTGCATGTTCTTAACGAAGTTACGGAAAGAGTTAGTTGCTGGTGAAAATTCCTGGTTGTATGGAAGGTTGAAACATAAACTCTTTCGGAAAGTCACGCCTACAGACAGATGTTTGCACAAGAACTCCAAACATCATCCACAGCAAAACAGAGGTGTCATTAACACTCTTGTTAGCAGAACTATACTAATTTGTATGCTGAAACACCGTGACGCCAATTAAAACATCTGAAGCAGGGTTTAGAGAAAAATGGCTATTCAGGCAAAGAAGTAGGTAGGGTTCTGCTACCAGATAACAGTAGGTGAAAGGACAACGATAAAGCACATCGATGGAAGAATACGTTTTCTTTCCACTTTATCAGAAAAGTAACTTATCAATTCGGGCTGATTTTAGAATATCGTGACGTCAGACCGGTTTTTAGGCAAACTAAGAAAATATGACAAGCTCTGCAATCTATAAAGAATAAATGCGTCTTCTGTCGGCATGATAGTTGCATAATATTTCGGGTACTTGTGGAAAGGTCTACATTGACACTACCAAGGCCGGCCAGTGTGGCCGAGCGGTTCTAGGCGCTTCAGTCTCGAACCGCGCGACTGCTATGGTCGCAGGTTCGAATTCTGCCTCAGGCATGGATGTGTGTGATGTCCTTTGGTTGGTTAGGTTTTAGTAGTTCTAAGTTCTAGGGGCCTGATGACCTCAGATGTTAAGTCCCATAGTGCTCAGTGCCATTTGAACCATTTTGATACTACCAAGAAAAGCATGTATACACTGCTGAAAGAACATAGAAGTCTTTGCCAACTGGGCAAAGCCGAAAAGTCAGCTGTGGTACAGCATGCTGTTCTGTCTGGAAATCATGAAGAAAAGTTTTCTCCAGCCAAAATTTTACCTACAATGGTAAACTATTATCAACTGCTATATGGAGGAGCCATCGAAATTTATAAGCATGGGCATAACCTTAAAAGAAATGAAGAAACCATTTAACTTTAGTGATATATGGTCAGTGGCTCAGCAGAATCTATAGGTAAATTTTTATTCTTGACAGTCAATAATTGATAGTTAGGTTTTATCTCTGGACGCAGCTCTGGCCGAAACGGCAGGACATGAAAAGTTTATTGGACCACAGCCATACAACTCAGAAGACTCACCTGCAACTAAGACATCCAGTCATGAAAGCCTTTATGTATGAACAGATATACGGATTAACCTGCAGGTGTTCGAGAGGAAGCGCACGACGACATTTAGTTTCCTTTATTATTTGTCGGTTGGAAGACATATTAGGGTCCCCATTTTATTCTATGGAAACACGACCACCCCTCCCCACACGCACACATATACACACGAAACAGTTTCCAACAAGCCATAACGGTGCCCTGTTAGCGAACGTATTTTCGACGTAATAGATAAGGTAGCCCTCCATCGGCATGTACCTAAGTGCACCGCCACTCAGCAGTCGAGACGACTTTTTCTCAGGTCTCGAGTTGTTCCTGGCCCATACTAATCTCAGTGTCCAGTGGTGTGAAGTGGGAAGAGGTATTCCATAGCTGGCAAATGCTTTTGATGGTTGTTGTCTAGCAGTAAAATGGCTGCGCTGTGCCTCACCTATAACATTCATGAATGTTCGCGGCTACCTCCATTATCAACACATTGCTGCCAACGCAGTTGTCTGTTGGTGGACCTTTTGCTCTACCCGACGTGCGGTACACCACTGGCATAGTGACATTTGAATCCCCTAGTGCTTAACAGACATCAAGTGTCATTTCCTTTGGGCACAAATGTTGTTGCTCCGCTGATAACGCGTGTCATGTCCACCCGTGTTCGAAGGCTATGTCGTTCCCATTACAAAACATGACGGTATACCATTCTGTGATATGCTAAACTAATGTATTCGCTATGACGATAAAAGCGCTCTCCGTCCAACGGCTACTAAGGATGCTCCTAGTTATAACTATGGATGGCACGGTACAGTCACATTTATATGACCACCTGTCAGATGCCTGAATAACGAGCTTTGGCAGCCCAGACTTGCAGGAAGAGAGTCAATGAGGTTCTGGAAGGTAAAGACGGGTATGTGGACCCATGCCGACTGTAGTGCCCCGCCTGGCTGCACTATGTTCCTCGGTTGAGGATCGATGGCGTAAACAGCCCAATCGAGGTGGTCCGACTGATTCTCGTTTGGGTTTGGTGGTCAGGCCAGCTCAGTAAACTCATCCTGATGCTCTTCGAACCACGCACGTACACTGTGAAGTGTGTGACACATTGCGTTGTCCTGTTAATAGATACCGTCATGCCGAGGAAAAAACAACCTGCGTGTAGAGGTGGACGGGGTGCCCAAGGGTAGATGCATACTAATGTTGATCCAATGAACTTTCGAGAATGACGAGATCACCCAGGCATTGTCTCGGAAACAATCCCCACAGCATAACACTCCTTTGTCCAGCTTGGATCCTTCCGACGATTGTTATAAGGTCGAACACGCCAACTGCCATCTGTCCGATGGAGCATAAAATGTGCTTCACATAAAATGTGTTTCATCTGAAAAGGTCACCTGTCACCACTCAGTGGACGTTCAGTTGTGGTACTGGCGTGCAGATTCTAGTCTGCGGCGCCTATGAGTGGCAGTCAGCAGGGATGCATGACGCCAGCACCTGCTGTGGAAGCCTGTGCACAGCAACGTAACTGAACCGTTAGCGGCAGGGTGGCTTATAAAATGTTTGCACGTTCGTCGTACTGTTCACAGCAAATAGTTCCACCTATCTCAGTACGGCGGCAGATCACCATCCCGTTCCTCTGCATACGTATGTACTGCGCTGACGACGTAAAAGCAGCATCGAAGAAAACGCCGTCAATACTTACATTGCAGTCCGCGTAATCTCTAGTAGCAAGCTATCCTGTAAATTCTTATAACACATTTCGGGTGGAAAGTGGTTGCTTCGTTCTCTCAGTAAAATGTCAAAATTCTGAAACGAGTCTTTTATTACATTTCAGTTCAAAAAACATACCTGCCATCAGCCCACATGTAATTAACGAACAACATCACTGTTCTCAGTTCACAGTTGATGCAACCCAGTACATGAGCAACGCAGCCAGAAATGTACTTAAGTCCAACCCGAAGAATTACGCGATTTCACAGTCAGTACTCTGCTACTATGTCTGAGTTTCACATTTAGTCCTTTTCAGTGGATTTCTATTAAAGAAATTTTGTCGCCAAATATTCCATATACGGATACAAAACATGCTATGCGGAATTTTTCAAAGGCCGAAAGTTCACACTCACTTACCTTTCCAACAAAACAATTCCAGAATTTTCAGACTTCACAATACCTTCTGTAAATGCAACTGCTTCTACGGCTACTCAATCTGTATGCGAAATTCAAATAACTTCTTCATTTTACACACTATGCAGACAGACACGTTCAACATGAACTGCACGTTCAATATATACCCAGTGACTCCCTCTTGCTGCTCCTTCCACAGCCTATAACTACCTGGCAGTGTGCGGGAACTGCTAAACTCTGGTTGATCATAATGACCAGCCAATCAGAACAAATGTTCGAGATCATTCTCGCGCCAAAACTGCCCTACATCAATCACTATTCCCAGTTGCATTCACATCATTTCAATATGCAGATGTTAATATGATGTTTAACAAAACCAAACGAAAAGAAAACTAATTTGGAAATTTATTTACAAAAACTATCGCTCTGCAAACGGCTATTCTGGCTGCCTTCTTACAAAAGCAAGTAATCTTAAACATACGTCATCAGCAATGAGGGGAAAACACAACTTTCGCACTACACAGTTATGTAATATGGTACAATATATAATATTGAATTTCTACGTATGTGCCATATACACACTCTCACTCATTCTCATTCATTCCACAACAACAAAACAAATATTAATTAAATAATAATCTTTCCTGGATTTTATATTTCGAAAATGAGAAGTAGTTAACGTTTTTAATATGAAAATCCAAATAAATTGACCTGACATTTTCTGAACTCGAGGACTGACTTCAAATGATACTAAAAGACAAACTGTTACTATTCCTAACTGAGGTTTTTTGTCTAAGTGTCGGTTTGGGGTGTTTTACGTAATTTCCTCTAACTCCGAAACTAAGACAGATAGAAAGCTGAAATTTGTATACCATATCCTTTTGAATAACAAATAGCAGTGTATTGACTTTAAACAATATTAAGTAAGATTTAATATAGTTCATTTAGATTCTCAAGGGTTTGAATATTCAGTCGCTCAAAGTAACACAGACATTCCGACGAATAGCATAGCGACAGGTACGAATGAGTCATTGCTAAGACATAACTGGCTGTCTCCTTCACAGCCAATGGCGCCAATGCTATGGATGTTCGGCAAAGTGGCTTACTGCAATTAAGTTATCGCGTATTGACTCGCGACGTTACCCGTTGTTGCGGAGACGCTGTTGGCAGTCCTTTGGTTTATCTGGGCCGTCTGTTGCTCAACAGTTGCAGATCTATTCACCCTTGTCGTCTGTTGCCTGTGATGCACCATAGTTTCCTCCGGCCGAGCGCCATTTTGCCAGGCACGAAAGGTACTTTAACCATTGTGTCACACGAACAGCTTACAAACTTAGATGTTTGGGAAAGGCTTTCACCCATGACCGGAAGGCCAATGATAATGCTATTTTGGACGACTGATAAATCGCTCCACTTCCATTTTACGACAATGACTGCACTGTTTCCCGTGTCCCCCTACACACTTTGTATACCCTCCACTGCTAGTGCTGGCACCTGTCGTCTGCGAGTAGGTATTGCACGTTGACGTCAAACACAGGCGGTAGTCACATTATTGTGACTGGACTGTGATAATAGACGTCGATTAGACTAAATAACACTAACATGAAAGCTCTAGCAAAGATGTACTTAAATAAATAATTTACCCTTTTCGTCTTAAAATTTTCGTGAATTCATATCATATAAAGTATTATATTTTCAAGGAAACTGAGTGTCTGTACCGAGATATTTTAACCTTGTTCACTGAAGGAGTTGTCTCAATATCTTCAACATGTTGTGTATAAAAAGTGATGGAAAACGAGTTGTGCAATGCTTCCGTATTTCAAGTTTCATAGAATTAGTTCATGGAACCCGTCGTCGTTCACAAAACCTATTTTCACACTGGAAATGAAATTTGGATCTGACTGTCAGTAAATAATAGTATCGTTGGGTTTAGTTTTGAAATAAAAAGTTATATCCGTTAGAGTACATGTATGTACAAGCAATCAGACACAGAATTAGGTAAGGGACTGTAACGGAAGATGTAGTCACGACTGTAATGAAAATTAAATATAGGTGGGCAGGTGATGCTCTTTAAGTTTACCTGATGAACAATGAGTAGAAGGCATTAGATACGACATGAGTGTGTAGGTTAAGAATGGAGTAGTCCTCAACACTACCTATGATCTTGAATAGCTGACGCTTCAGTTGATGCTGATGTGCGACATTCAAATATGTGCGATAAGCTAAATAAAAAACAGCTTCTGTCGATTGGAAATCCAAAGTATTTGCGGCTTAAAGCAATCAGTTAGATACTGATAGTACAGGTGGTATTAATATTTGCGATAAAAGACGATGAAGCAGCGAGATTTATTGTATCACCACCGAGCCCTCCAGTTTTTGCTGGGCCTTATTTATATGAGTTGCATGAGAAATAGTGCAGTCGCAGAACCATAGCTGCTAAGAATGCAATATTTATGAATGGAATAATTGATTATTACCTATTTTTATGGTATGAGCTTTCTTTTCGTTCCCGTTACGCAACAGAAAGATTGAAAAATGAGCGACACACCCCTTTGCAGATGCATATTCCAACTATTATGTTTCACTATGGGCCAGTTGTACGGTCTCCGGTTAGCACTCGATTAAGCTCTATTCTATGAATAGTGCGAAAAACGCGTTGTATGAATCCGCAATAACGCCTAACTGGAGAATAAACCTGGAATAACTTAACCCGCGATTTCTGGGCAGTTAGCGAGCTTAACTGATGAATAAGATCCCGAAATCGCTTATCAAAGAAAGCCGTACTTCCTCTTTTCAGTCATTTACGTGAGAAACTGAATCATACTACGAACAGACGCACAGGTGAGACTATTTCTTATTTTCTTAAATAACACTTTTTATCGGTTGTAATAGGCATTTGATTTGAGTATTATGTGAATTCGAAAGTGTTATTTATGGAAATCAAACACATTATTAAAATGACGACTCGTGCAGAAATAGTCTCGTTTATCTGTTCATTGCTGCAGTAGCGCAGATGACCGTTTCGTTTTATTTAGCAGACAGTCCCGTAATAGACTTAACCAAATAAAAAAAAACCACACCAGTTAGCTGTGTGTGTTCTATTTGTATTAACAGCTGTTTCCGTTTTCGACAAAACGTCGATTTTCCGTGTTGCAAAAAGTTTTGGTAAAACGGTAGCGTCCCTGTTTCACCCAGCTACATTACGCCAGTAGCGAAAAGTATTGTTCCACTGTGTTTTCTCTTGGCAACTGCCCTTTTTGTAAATATCAATTTTTAGTGAAAATATTAGGATCACAGGCCCATTAATACTTAAGGGCTTAAGGGTAACAACATTGTCTCCCTCCCACTATTATTCACTGTCGCCTGTGAAATGTTTATGTTTACTCAGCTTACGTTTAACGGAATAAGATTAAGAGGAAAGTTATCATTTTTTCTCTTTTTAAAAAAGGTGATGCTTCCTCAGCTACAGACCATAGCTGTTGCGATTCTCAGTTATTGGTATTATCCTCATAAGCCGACCCTTATTTATCACAAAATGATAGCAATATATGTATTTTGTAAGAGCAGAACAGGAAGGAAGTCAATGAACCTGCGTAGTTGTAGCATGTGGAAGGAGTGCCTGGACTGCTATGTTTTTCACTTTCCTTGAATATCAAGTTATTTTCAGTGTTGTCCTTTACGTCAAACTGTAACTAGCTGAACCTATCTTAAACTCAGTTCTTTCTTCTTTTTTTGTTTTGTTTTTGAATTTCTAACGGACCAAAGTGCTGAGGTCATCGGTCCCTAGTCTTACACACTATTTAAATTAATTTAAAGTAACTTATGCTAAGAACGACACATACACCCATGCCCGAGGGAAGACTCGAACTTCCGGCGGGAGGAGCCACGCAGTCCATGACACCACGCCCAAAACCGTGCCGCCACTCAGCGCGGCTAAATTGAAATAATTATCTTATATTGCACTTGTGTGGAATACCATTTTTCGGAAATTGGTGGGTTATTATGATGGCTTAATGTAAGTAAAAATGTTTGATAGTACACTACTGCCCCGAGTTCATTCCGCTAGTTCATGGCAGGAAATATTATTCACTCTTATCTCCCACTGGGACAACCACTGTCCACCTTTTAATGAATGCTTCAGATCAACAAAATCGTCCACCACCTAGCACTATTCCCATAAACATGTAAATTATTTGTGCTTACTCAAACTAAATTTAATACAGTAAAATGAATAGGAATCAGCTTTTTTTATAAGAAAGCTAAGACAGATAGTTGTTATATTTCTCAGTTATTAGTATTATTCACATAACCACATCTATATTCATTATAAAATTATTGTTGTCTTTGTGTTATAAGAACATAGGTACTTGTCATTCAGCTAACAGGAATCTGTAGTAATGAATGGAGTTTTTTTAAAAGGGCGTATCTCATGCTGAATAAATTTTTCTGCACACACAAAAAACTGTGTCAACTCCAAACTACGAAACACAGACGCTTTTTAGTGGTTTTATGTGATTAGTACAGTAATATCTGAGTTTACGTGAGAAGGATTTTCACCTTAAGTAATTATGCTATGTGTCATTGAACTATGAACTTCACTGAATTACGCCCTTTTAAAAAAATGCACCCTAAATTAAAAAACTCATGTCAGAATTAAGCAAACTTTGCTTTGTTTTTTTTTAATTTCGTTTAATTATTTTCCAAAGGAATACAAAATAGTGTTAAGAGCGATGGTTTATGGTACAAATCACAATAATTACTAAAAAAATATAACACCAGTATTCTCATCAACTAAAATGCATTCTTCTTATTCTGTGGCATTTTCAGGTTCAGTTGGCCAAGAAAATAGTTCTGTGTAGAAATACTTGAGGAATGTAGGATTCGATTTTCTTCAGGTCTTCAATCTTTGCTCTTTTGATGGGAACTTTCCCAGAAGAGTACAATGGTGATGATGGCGGTGCAGGTGTCATTGAACTGAGAGCCATGAAGAAAGTGTGGCAGACCAGACCATTTATTGTCGAATACCCCTTAATGTAACCCTTTCTTTCATGGTAATAGACAAAGTGATAAAGAGTACTAACTGAAAACTTAATTCTTTCATTTCCGGGTATGCTTTTAGTCTCTTCAGAAATAGGATACTTTTTGTAGTGCAATGGCCACCTGCTTTTGAAATCCAAAATTTCTGTGGTTGCCACTTCCTTCACCACAAACTTTCCTGGTACATAACTCTCTATAATATGACGAGCAACCTCGTGCACTAAATAGATTCAGTTTTTTTGGATGTTTTGCGATGATCCTAAAATCACAGACACAAGGTAAAAAAACTATGACCTCTTACAGGGAAAAATTGTTGTATTTTCTTAAATCGACATGTGTCTGTGAGTGAGAGAAGATATCGAGAAAGTGTATGATTTTTGTTTTGGCCTGCGCAGTTATCTGAAAATAAACGGAGCTCTATTGTATTTTGAGCCACCTCTTTTATAAAATCTGATAAAAAAGAACGACTTCATCTGGGGATTTTCTGACATTCCCTTCATGGTAGACGTACAATATACTCTTCTTTTCTTTAATGTTACTGATGCAGAATATACTAACAGTAAGCTGTATTAAATAGAAAAGCTCCAGATTTGTAATCTTCAGTAGGGTTATATTCTGCATGTAGTCGATTGCGATGGACAAAACATGGCTTTCATTTTGCCCTTCTACAGATAATTCATGCTTTAGAGCAGAATAAAACTTCCTAGTCCTGCGTTTATGTATTAATAGGTCGGCTATAGCTGTCCTTTTAGCAACTTCATTAAGATGAGGGGCTTTAATTTTCTGGTCAAGTTCTTCACAGGTACAACATATATCTACTTGAGACCTATCAAATCTGTAGCCAAAAATCTTGTTAAAATCATTCTAGTATGTAAGGTTTATAATTTACATAAAAAACAGCTACCAGCCACATGTATGGTTTAAAAAAGGTTTATTATCTTCAGACATGTGGCTGGTAGCTGTTTTTTATATAAATTATAAACCTTAAGTACAACAGCCGCGTTTCTCAACATGTCGACTTTCGACAAAATAGCATTCTAGTATGTGTAGCACGAGACAGTTCTGAATTCAGGATATTTCGTTCTGAACACTTTCCACATTGTTTTTATTGATAGCTGAGGGCTCAGGTAGCATATTTTGTCCTGAGGATAATGTGATTCATACAATCGGAAATATCTAATATGATCGTGAATCGCCTCATGCATTTCAGGTGCAAGACATCTGGTGATACCTCTTTTATCTTCTGGAGTACATCCAGCCATTTTGAAATCTCCGATTCTTCTGACTCACTTTTCACTCACAGAAAAAACTGAAAGAAAAGTTTTCATTCATACCTTCGTTCGATCACTTCCTACAAGAATGTGGCATGAGAAAGTAGCACTTTTCATTACTTTGGGATTAGTTCTACCCTCTGGTCTTCTCTTTTTAGCTTCACCTACATGAGTCAAGCCTTGTAGATACAAATCCTGGACATTCCTACTAAGAATATTGTAGAATTTTGAAAACACATCAAAACAGTTGCCTTTCCTCAGATTTTCCAAGCGCTTTCTTGTACATCTAACAAAAGAAAGAAAAAGAAAGAAACAAATGAGTACTTGTTGCAGTTAATACAACTAGTACATGGTCGTTCTTAAGAAGATGGAGGCTACCATTTAAAACAACTTTGGTTACCTATCAGTAATATTGTTATTAATCGTTTTAATTATAACCATAAAGTATAGCTTTGAAACAATAATGTATTGGTAATTCATTAGCACAAAAACGGAACAAAGTAATGGAAGCAAAGCGGCTTACCTGCAGGAAAATTCAGGTTTTTCAGTCTCAACAATGTTGCCTCTGAGGTTAACATAACCTTCACCCTTGAGTCAGGCTGCTTTTACTTTATTTACCTTATATAATGACGGATTTGCAATACGTTTTCTTTTGCATGATTTGTCAGCGTAATCACCACTACACACGCTATCAGTGTCATTCATTTTATCGTTTGATGTGAACTAATTCTCAACTGAACAGCAATGGAACAAAGACTCTATACCACAGGTTAGAAAATAAGCGGCGAACTGAAACAGATGTTTACAATGCTCCCAACAGATTTTTTTTAAAGAGGCGGAAGTCAGTGACATACACCCTTTTAAAAAAACTGCAATCTTCGGTCTCGAATTCTCGCTCAATGTGGGGCATTAGAAACGCCCTTTTAGAACTAATCGATAGGCATATCTATCGGTTTTCTGAAACAACAAAAAAGTAAAAACCGGTGAAATTATGTCTTACACCCCTTTAAAACATCTCGACTCAGTTATTAAATTTACATAATTATAACAGTGGAAGGAGTGGCTGACAAGTTATCTGTTTAAATTTCTCTTTAATTGTCTCATGCCATTCTTTTTTTTTCAGAAATTACTCTGTTACACTAATGAACCAACTACCATGGACACTCAAATATTTTGTCTCTGGTGACATCCTTCTGTCCATTGGAAACTTCATTGGTATTAGCAAGGGGACAGTAAGCAGAATTATTAACATTAGACAACATGCACATAGATAGTTCTATTAATTACTTCATTTCTCTTATGCCATAAATGGAAATAAAATTAACAAATCTATATCAATCAATATATTTTTATTCTGAAACCATTTGTCGTAATTTTTATTTTCTGAACCTAATTTTGAGCTTTATTAACTAATACAGTTCTTCCCCCTCTCTCGTTCTTGTCACGCTCCTTTTGAAGCATTCCCGTCTGCAATTCTGCTAGTTCTTTCACATTCGAATACAGTTATTTTTATTCTAAAAACGAGACTCGCAGTTCTAAGCTGAGACGACTATAGAAAAGAAGGAACAATATAGTGAAGTTGTCAAATTCTACTTGCTTCTACCTCCCTCCAAGATTACATACAGTCGCTAGAGGTGATTGTACAAGGCAAATTATGTATGAAATAGTTACTGTTCCTCAAATATTTAGGGCGAGATACAATAACAACAGCCTCCAGTCTAATATGTGCCGTAGGTATATTTCTACCCAAGGATTATAAGAAATGCTGGGATCTTATCCTTCATATATATAACCTCAATGTAATTAATAATCACCACATCACAGAAACAGGATTTACGTATGCCAAATAACTGTAAATTCAGCAACGGTATTTTCTGTATAACACCCTTTGTTGCTGTAATGAATTAATCATTTTAAGACGTAAATGCAACAGCAAGATAGCCAGTAACACCTCTCACAACTCTGAGTTATATCCATCTCCATGAGGCTTGTGTTGTAACAGTCTGTTGGAGAGACAGAAAATACCAACTATTTTACAAAGGATACTGCATATCACAGTTGCTTCCATGTTATGTGCCCACTTACAGTTCGTCATCCACCGTACAGTTACATTTGATGGATGCTATTGTGTGTAGAAATGTGGCATCTGAGTCTAACTGTGGCGCCCTGCTGGCCACTTTATCAAATCGTAATTTGGACCTTCCGTTTCACATATGGGATGCTCTCTATCAGTAGCCCCTTCTACTTTTTCTGAGCGTTATACTTACGTCTTTCTTTCATATCTTTCAAAAAATGGTTCAAATGGCTCTAAGCACTATGAGACATAACATCTGAGGTCATCAGTCCCCTAGACCTAGAACTACTTAAACCTAACTAACCTAAGGAGATTACACACATCCATGCCTGAGGCAAGATTCGAACCTGCGACCGTAGCAGCAGCGCGATTCCGGACTGAAGCGCCTAGAACCCTTCAGCCACAGCGTCATTTCTTTAAAAAAAATAGATCTGTTACCTGCTCTGTCGATCTATATAAAGTTCTTTGGTATTTTTTTCCCCTTACTTCATTCCAAAATCTAGGATGGTCTATTACTGGTCAAATAACAAATACCTGATCCCTTAACTATACTGTCATACATGTAAATATCCTACCAATTTACATAACTGTTTTATAGTAATATTTTCATCGAATGAGATTGCAGCAGGTTTCGCGTTTCCTTCTACACTCTTGAACTTATTTACGTTATTTACCAAACTCATAATATCTCCAGCGATTAGTTCTGTGATCAGGAACGCATATCACCCATTTTGACACAATCTTTCAGCAGATAATGATAAGTAAACACGAAATGATATATGCGAAAATAGCCAGAATGCTCTTCAGTTGCTGCCAAGTTAAGTGAATGGGAACGCTATTGCAAGAATAACCAACTGGGAAATAAGATAGTGTTGTACAATGTGCACTCCAAGTTAATCCGTGGTTAGCCAGTTCCTCAGTTAGCTATCCCTTGATTTATCTGGGATTGTATAACTGACCCTATGTGGATGGAAGTGGTGATGGACGCCGATGCTCTGTTCCATGTCCTGCAATACACACCTTCAAGGTTTACCAAGGTACAATGCTGTAGAGGACTGTTACTCTTGTGGAAGGTGCTTTGAAGGAAAAATTACATCTGTAGCACAGATTTGTAACGTCTGCTGAAAATCATGCCATTCTGTGCAAAGCTATACATCTAGCTCTTCTCTGGAATTAATGATACTTTTTCAAGTTTACTTCGCAGCACAAGCAAAGCACATACTGCCATATGGAACTCGTCTTTCCATGCCTTTTTTCAGATAAATTCCTGTATGGTCTCTTCGTCTAACCTCCTTTCACAGTATAATGGTTGCCTCTAAAGTACATGGATTTCGTACATCCTGTCAGTAGATGGAAATTCCCAACATGGCGCCAAATTTTGGGGCCTGTAGGCAATTTTTATTTGCACCTGTGAAAAAAGTCTTGGCTACAAAAAATGGAATCATTCAACCCTATTTACTAATTAAAATTTAACCACATATCCAAATGTAAAAAATTTAACTGAACATGAAAATGATGGAAAAATTTAAAAATATGAAAATATTAAAAAAAATTATTTTTCATTTTTAAAAATTTAATAATTTTTCTTTTTCTAATATCTATTATTTTATTTTGTAAAAAATTAAATTTTTTAATTTTTCATTTTCCAAAATTAAATAGAAATTTCCCCTTATAAGTTAAGATAAAATATTATAGGTTAGACACGTCGAAATTGGCATTCAATTCGTTTTTCTATTTTTGAAAAGTTCTAATAAATTATGACAAAAATATGACTAATGTATGGGATGAATCCAAACTGAATAAACTCATATTTGCTGAAGTAAATAATATGCCAAGAAACAAGCTAAGCTTCATGTTTGCAAATACTATTTTAAATCTTCTTTGATTACTGATCATTTGCAAAGTATAAAAAATGATGCTAGAGCACATATTAATAAATTTTATAATACAGATAAACATAAATTTAAATTCTACAGTTATAATAAATATTTGTTAGAAATACGAGAAGAAGTCAAAAACTCAAACTCTCTGCTTCTTCTAACCTTAAAACAGTTTGTGTATTATAATACACAGAAAAAAATTGATAATAAATGTTACTTTTTCTGATGATATATAAAGAGACTTTAATAACATACCAAAAGCAGTACATGATTGTATTTTACCTATTATATTTTTGAGACTTTACAGGCAATAACAAAAATATAAATATTATTTAAAATTCGAAATTAATATTCTGTGTTGAAAACCACAAGTTAAATGCTCTTTTCCATAAAAACTTATATCAGCTTAAGCATTATTATGAATTATATCAATAAAAGTATCACATAATTTCATCTTTGTTTCTTGATTTGCAACAACTCTTTTTCTTCTACTCATATTTATAATACAATTAGGACAATCTCTAATGAAATTTTATGGATATATATCAGTACCACCTTTTAATTGTGCTTTTCTTTTAAATGCACGAAATGAATTGTATGCACTAAGAAAACTATTTCACAGATCGAAATTCCACTTTTCTTTAGGAAAAGTTTAAATTCATCCATTTTTAGGTAAATATTCTGCAATTTAACATTATCAGATAATGAAGAATAAATGAATTGATTATTTTTCTTCGTTTGAAAGATAACAAAAATAAAATAAGGAATATCAAATTCTTCTGAATTGTAATCATTGTTATATATAACTCGAATTTTTTATTATTAATGAGTCTGGCGATTTCAATGGTTTGTAATTGAGACACAGACATTGGTATTTTAGGATTTTTCAGTCTTTCAAGTTCATAATCAGGATAATATTTAAAACTAGGTACTTTAATTTACATTTTTTAATTAACAAGTTTTGCTTCATTTGATAATGTATCATTTATTTGAACTCCACTGTCATATTTATCAGACCACCTAAGAATAGCATTTCCAGCATTAGTACTAGAAATAACAGTAAAATTTTGTTCCCAAATAATTTCTTCATGTTCTTTCAAGTAAATGCCAAATATTTGTAATAGATAAAGTATTTCCTTTCCATTCCTTTTTATATTACCATTATTAAGCATAAGTCCTCCCACAGGAATTTTATCAGAAAGAGGTGAAGTTAAGTTTACTAAAATTTATGAAGAAATGAAAGGCTGTTCTATTCTTCATAAAAACATAATTTCCTATTTTTATAGTTACAAAATCAAATAATTTTACAACATAATTATCAATTAATTTTTATTAGATTTTCCATCATATTAAGGGTAATCTGGTGCATCAGTGTGAACAATTTTAAAATTCACATATAACTGAATATGATTTGGATGAACCCAACCATCAACAATATTTGTATGAATTTCTAAATTTCTGTTACGAATGTTTAAATTATCTTCACTTTTCTTCATTAACAGGAACTGATCAAAACTGATAGATTTCAACTATTTTCATTTGTAAACATTTTTATAAACTTTAATAAATATACCTTACTGAATGTAATTAAGAAATTTATAATCCCCAACCATTATCATCAATCTCCATAATTAATTTCCATTGTCCATACATTATTCCTCTAATTGATATTGCTTGTAATTTTTTACCAAATGAAGAACATTCAGCATACATCCATTCTTTTGCTGCTACTTGAACTTCTTAATCTACTTAGCTACTGTAGATAGTAAGTAATACATGTACCACATGCGGTTGCAATCGATCTAGGGTTGAGTAAGAGTTTTTTACCTGTGCCTTCACCCCGAATATGCACATGTCACATATACAGGGTGGTTCATTGATAGTGACCCTGTCTAGGGTTACAGGTGGAGCCCCTAAATCCAGACATGTCTGTGTGGTAGACACCGGTACTCTGGTCAGGGACTGTTGGCTCTGTAAGCTCGGCTGTGAGTCAATCTTCTGGAAGTCAACTCCAATCAAAATTATGTGAGATCCTTCGTGATTTCACCACAAAAACCTTAACACAAAGCAATAATCATGACAGAACAATGGGAAAGAATCCACTATCCTGGCCCCCAGTCAGTGACACTGGGTAATAGACCTGGTTATTGGATTCCAGGGGATTAGGCATGTCATGAATGGAAGAATCAGAGGTTCTCAAAAACCCTCAAGACAGAGAGAATATTTCACATGGGAACTCTCAACACAAACACACTACTGAACCTAGGTAAATTGAAACGAGTAACAAACACCATGGATAAATTCAACATCAGAATTATGGCAGTACAGGAAACACAATTCGCAGATGAGATCCACATTGATTCAGAAAATTACAGAATATATAAGGGAAAACCATCCATAACCATTCCAGGAAGTAATCTCAAAACTCTTCCGAACATGATTTGTAGTACATAAATCGATACTGGATTCTGTAATCGATTTCAACTCAAAATCAGAAAAAATTTCAACACTCACGATACGATCTGGAAACGAAGACTATACACTAATTAGTGCACACGCCCCCACAAATAATTATAACAAGAAGAACCAAGAGATAATAGAGGAATTCTGGGAAGATCTGGAAGAAATTACCAGCAAAGTCCCCAAGAATCACGTAAAAGTGTTACAAGGGGATTTCAATGCCCAGTTATACAAGGAAAGAAAATTCCGAGACACGACAGGCAAACACACGGCCCACAAGGCAACAAACAAAATTTGAGAGAACTTGATAAATTTCTGCAGGAATTTTGAGCTGAAAATCATGTCCATACAATTTCAGAAACCACACAGAAAACAAGGGACTTGGAAATCCCACAACAATGCTGTAAGAGAATTTCAGATAGACCACTTAGCAATGTCCATGGAAAACGCTAGAGAAATAATGAACGTAAGAACTAGAAAAGGAGTTTTTGAGTCTGATCATTACCTCTTCCAAATCAAAATAAAAGTTGTACCTAACAGACAAAAAAATACAACCAACAGACCTTTCAGAACAGATCCAGAGTACCTGCAACCAAACAAGAAAAACGTAATAGAAGAAATTATGAAAATCAGCAACAACTGTCAAAATAATGAGAGAACTGATAAAACTGGGGCAACCACTGAGAAAAAGGAACATCGATGGTGGGAGATGACATGCGACACAGCCATAGGAGACAGAACACAAGCCTATAAAAAATTTAACAGCCGTAGAACACAAGAAAAATGGGAAGAATTCAACAGGATACAGGGAAACATTTCAAAAACAATCCGCAGAGAAAAAAGAGGTTACGGAAACAGCAGGCTGAAGAAGATAGAAGAGAGCTTCACCAGAAACACGGAATTTTTGGACAATATTCAGAGAAAATATGATAGGATATCAACCTCCAAGCTTACGCTTCAAAAGACAAGATGGAACACTGGAGACAAATCCAAAGAAAATCTGCGAAATATTAGCTCGATACTTTGACACATTACTCAACTGCGATGAACCAAAGCTGTGGTGTCACCGCCAGACACCACACTTGCTAGGTGGTAGCACTTTAAATCGGCCACGGTCCATTAGTATGCGCCGGACCCGAGTGTCGCCACTGTCAGTGATAGCAGACCGAGCGCCACCACACGGCAGGTCTAGAGAGACGTACTAGCACTCGCCCCAGTTGTACAGCCGACTTTGCCTGAGATGGATTACTACAATTACGCTCTCATTAGCCGAGACGATAGTTAGCATAGCCTTCAGCTAAGTCATTTGCTACGACCTAGCAAGGCGCCGTTATCCTTTGTTATATTGCTATTATACTTCTGTATCATAAAGAGCGATGTTCTACAATTATGGATTAAAGTTAAGTATTCCAGAAGCTACGTACTTTTCTTTATAGCATTCATTACGTATCCTGTTTCAGACCTCACGCCAGCCTGCGTGAGATTAAGCGCGTGCCTTTCGGCTTCCTCTCATTGTGTCTAGGCTGTCTTGCCTAGACACAACAAAAACAGAGATGAAAGTTTGCAAAACCAGAACTTAACCAGGACTCCGAACACCCAACACATACTGAAAATAATAAAATCATTGAAAAATAACAGAGCAATAGGAGAAGATGGACTGATTGAAGAAATATGGAAATTAGACCATGATAACATTACACCCAAGATACACAGAATAATCAAAACACCCAACACATACTGAAAATAATAAAATCATTGAAAAATAACAGAGCAATAGGAGAAGATGGACTGATTGAAGAAACATGGAAATTAGACCATGATAACATTACACCCAAGATACACAGAATAATCAAAAACATCTAGGAAACAGAAACGATGCCGGAATAGACGTCAGCCCTAATGCACCCCTTCCACAAGAAAGGAACACAACAGACCCTAGTAACTATAGAGGAATTTAGTTACTGTCTGTGACATACAAAATTCTATCCAAAGCTCTGTTAAATCGATTAGAACTTCAGACAGATCCACACATCGGAGAGTACCAAGCAGGGTTCAAGAAGGGAAGATCGTGCAGTGAACAGATCTGGTGTCAGAGAACAATATTAACAACGAGAAAGTCCAGAAACACCACAATAACATTTGTTGCTTTCAAGAAGGCCTACGATTCCATACAAAGAGAAACACTTTTCAATACACTGGAAGAAATGATGGTAGACAACAAGATCAGAAAACTAATCCAGGAAACATTAACAAATGTAAAATCCAATCTGAAGTTCATGGGAGGGATCTAGGAACCGTTCAAAATCAAGACAGGAGTGAGACAGGGTGATGGCCTGTAGCCTATTTTATTTAACGCAGTTTTAGAGAAAACCATCAGGATATGGGACAAAGGAGTCAATTGGGTGAAAATGAGAGACACAAAAATAGAACCATCAACATAAAATGTTTGGCCTTTGCCAATGATATAGCCATCATATCAAATAAGAGAAAAGAAGCCAAAGAAGCCCTAGAGACACTACATGAAATCGTAGCCAGAACAAGACCACAAATTTCGTATGAAAAAACCTAGTTCATGGATACAAAATCCACAGACAGAAAACCACTGGTAACAAAGTACGGGAAGATAGCACAAGTAGAAAGTTTCAAATACCTGGGAGAGATTATACAGAAAACAGGACTAAACTCGAAAGCCAATGAAGAACGAGTTGCAATGCTACAAAAAGCTTACAGACTGACATGAAACCATTACAACAAAAGAACTATTTCCGTTAGTGCCAAATTAACACATTACAAAACAGTAGTGTAGCAGAAGCCTTGTATGCCTCAGAAACGACAGTCATCAGGGGAAGAACGAAAATCAAGGAAATGGAAAAGCAAGAGAGGAAAGTTCTGCCAAAGATCTATGGGTTAGTTCAGAGGTAGGGGATATGGATAAAAAGACCGACAAAGGAACTGTACAAACAAACAGAGACAATTACAGACAGCATCAGAAGAAGATTGGTTAAATTCTATGGGCACATTTATAGGATGAACGATAACAGGCTGACCAAGAAGATTAATACAATGAAAACTAACTGGGCAAAGGAAACCATGGAAGACCTCAAGAAACTAAATACCTCCACACAATAAATAACAAACAAAGAAAAACACAGAGAAAAAATCAGGAAACAGAAATTCATGGAAACACCAAACGAGAAGAAACCAGGAAAGAAGTGGACATAGAGAGGGAGAAGAAACACAGTGAATATATGAGTGCTTTTTGGGAAGAGAAAAGACAGAGAAAAAAATGTGCCATGAAAATTGATTGTGTTTTAACGCTCTCCTAAATGGGGAGTTAACGATGATTATAATAATAATAATAGTATAACTTTCAATGAAGTTCCCTGATGCGACTGCTGAGCCGGTCTACACACGATTTTCTGTCGTAATAATAAAAAATTAATAGAGAATATATAGTTTATCGTTTTACACAGTTGAGGTACGTTTCTAAAAACATTGTACATTATTTAATAAATAATTCTGGTCTTTCGAATGCTTTTGAATCCAGCTCAGATGGGGCTACACTGATGTAAGCTCTTTCAGTTTAAGAGTTGCTAAAATACCTGGCTCTAATTGGAGAAGGGAAGAGGGAGGTGGCACATTATGCAGAGTGTGTGATTAAGTTATAAGAGATTAAGTAAATGAAATAGTCCTCCTCCTTAGATTATGAAAATGACACAGGCATAGAGGAATGAGGAAATTATTCAGCAATGATACTTCTGCAAATAGTAGAAATAAATACAGCAAAAGAGAAAGAAATTAATTGTACAAGGAAACTCTTTAAGAGATAACAAGAGGTGCCATAGAAAGGCCATAGAGACGCTGCAATGGAAGGTTATTAAAAACATCAAAAATATGAAGAAGCAAAACAGAAACTTAAGTTGGTTGGAAATCACATTTAATCATTTAATGTGGCACACTAGCTAACAACACATACAAAATTGGCCAAGCATTCAAAGAGTTCTTGGTGATCAGAAACACAAATAGTTCAAAAATGGTTCAAATGGCTCTAAGCACTATGGTACTTAACATCTGAGGTCATCAGTCCCGTAGACTTAGAATTAATTAAACCTAACTAACCTAAGGACATTACACACATCCATGCCCGAGGCAATATTCGAACCTGCGACTGTAGCAGCAGCGCGGATCCGGACTGATGCGCCTAGAACCGCTCGGCCACAACGGCCGGCCACAAATTGTTAATAAGGATAACAATGATTGTCTGAAGATAATGCCATTGGAAGTAGGAAGAAGCAGAGAGTGCTAGAAATGATTGTGTTTCAACAGATACGATTACAGTGGGAGAAAAGTTGACAGGTAATAAACTGGAAAGTCTTTTACATACTGTCTGCAGTGTAAGACACTTCCCCAGAACAATTCTCGTTCTAGCTCACTATAAAGGATACAGCAAAGGCTTATATAACTGAAGACCTATCAGATTCCTTTCAATAATTTACAGCCAGGTTGTATAAATTGTTACTACCCACATAGACAAAAAAAACTGGGTTTCGAGAAAGCTGAGAAATAAGCTGGACACACTACAATTTATCCGTGATCTTTCGTAAACGAAATTATATAACGGAGCTATTAGTACCAGTTCCACTTTGAATGGAATTCTTAGATGTGGAAAAATATTTTGACACAGTTTTAATATTTCAACAGAAATAGCCTTGAAAAATACAATACTGCTACCAGTCTTAATCAAGTTATTAGAAAGTTAACAATTGAAATAAGAGAAGCCGGCCGGTGTGGCCGTGCGGTTCTAGGCGCTTCAGTCTGGAACTGCGTGACCGCTACGGTCACAGGTTCGAATCCTGCCTCGGGCATGCATGTGTGTGATGTCCTTAGGTTAGTTAGGTTTAAGTAGTTTTAAGTTCTAGGGGACTGATGACCACAAATGTTAAGTCCCATAGTGCTCAGAGCAATTTTTTGAAATAAGAGACACGAATGGCCGTTTCATATATCCAAAGCTAAGCTCAACAACCCTATAATATGGTTCAGAAGGTTCAAATGGCTCTAAGCGCTATGGGACTTAACATCTGAGGTCATCAGTCCCCTAGAACTTAGAACTACTTAAACCTAACTAACCTAAGGACATCACACACATACATGCCCGAGACAGGATTCGAATTTGCGACCGTAGCTGCAGCGCGGTTCCGGACTGTAGCGCCTAGAACAGCTCGACCACAGCGCCCGGCACTATAACATGTTTTCATATTCACAAAACGAAAAAATAAGGAATTCGTATTATTGAAATATCTCAGAACCACCTCCGTTTCAGATCAATATGCCCAGCAAATATAACAAAAAATGAGAGCAACAGACACGAGATCCTGTTGCGATGACATTAGCGCATAACCCCCTTAGCTAAGGGAAAATGGACGTTATGTAAGCCTTCAGAAAAATGCATGTAGTTCCTATACGTTATTTCCTTTCTCTCTTAGAAGCATATGGTGTGATACCCCATAATATGTAGATCTATAGTGTGTAAGACGCAGCTTCTATCAGTTACGATGTTTTCGAGAAAACTTAGTTTTCCTTAAGGTGGTCTCTTTACCCCAGCTTCCCTTGCATGCCGTATTAGTCTACATACATAGACTTGGTGATGGAGCTTTAACCCCCATAGTACCAACAGGAGGGTTCTTTATGCCCATTCTATATGCCTTCCCTTTGAAAATATTTTGATCTAGTTTTTTACTTCGTATTTTAAAACATTGATGTAAATATTCATTGGTTTTTGTTAGCTCTTCTACCACATTCCACAATTTTTTTTTAATTTTTCAGTGAAAATTTAATCCAAGCATTTAATTATTTTTGTAAACATTGTTGGAAATTGACAGCGATCTGATGGATAATTAAAATACTGATCAGTTTTCATAGCAAAAATTTATTAAAAGCTAAAATTCACGTCAGATGATAAGTGGTTTCGATTTTATCAAAAACCATCTTGAGACCATGTCATTGAAACGTTAAACATTAATATTTTTAGAGGAAAACATATGTCAAAACTGCACACTTCATCTGCGTAATAAATATGGATCGACAGACTTAATACAACAAAAAGATTGTATAGCATCAGGTGGTGAGCAGAGACGACAGCAGAGTATTGGTAAGTGTCGGAGGACACCATTGGTGACTATCAAATAGCCTTAAAACGCTACGTTTTATAAAGAAGGGGTCTGCCCCTCGCCTGCTGTTTGACATCACTGAGAACCAATAGGGCTTAATGTACGATAGTAACATATGTAAAATACAAAATTTCGGTCTAGATGTAGATGAAATACAATATTAAAGATTATATAAAGTAAGTGGGACGTCGACTTAATTATTTTACACCGGCATAAATAATTACGGACGTACGTAAATAACCAGCAATTATGGAGATAAGGACGCTTTATCGCCATCTATGAGCGTTGTGTGGAAATCCAGAACTCAAATACTGAAGCAACGATGAGTTTAGCGATGCCACCAGTCGCCGTGGAGACTTTAGCTTAGAACCTCACGAAGCATACTGTCGATGGCGAGGAATATACCGCACCAGAGATGTAACGGCAGAACAACGCCGTCAGTCACCATGGGGACAAGGATCGATGAAAGACGAACAGAAATGTATTTTATGAGGTATAAAACCTAACACTCAGTAGTGAAACAGTATGAGTGGTGAAATACTATCTGAACAACACATGTCATAATGGTTCAACTACAAATGATAAAAATAATGCACTGGCAAGTAGTCGAAAAATACTATATATACGGTGACAGGCTTATGACATAACTTCATGAAGAAAACAGTATCATAATTACCAGCTTTAGAGATTAAAATCAGTCATATATATATATATATATATATATATATATATATATATATATATATATATATATATGAGTTTTGAATTTTCACGCAACGTCCGTATATGGCGCTTTGGTATTCTTACCAATGTTCCTCCGTTTTACTGGTTGTTCAATAGTTTTTGATAACATAAAATAATTACTATGGCGTCGTGCTTACTTTATATAACACTTAATATTGTATTTTGTCTACATATAGATCGATGTTTTGTTTTACTTATATTACCACCGTACGTGAAGCCCTCTTTGCTCACAATGATGTCATGCAGCAGGCGAGGGGTTCATCTTCCTCTCTGAAACGCGTAGCGTTTTGACGCCATTTCACAGGTACTAATGGTGTCCTCAGACACTTATCAGCGCTCCGCTGTCGTCTCTGCTCACCCCCTGATTTTATACTATTTATTGTATTAGCTCTGTCTATACATATTTACTATGAAGATGAAGTGTGTAATTTTGACACCTGTTTCTCTCTGAAAAATATTGATGTTTAACGCTTCAGAGACGTGGTCTGAAGATGATTTTTGATAAAACAGAAACTGCTTACCATCTGACGTGTGATGTTTAGTTTTTAATAAATCTTTGAGATCAAGACTGATCAGTATTTTAACCAAAATGAAACCTTAGGAGTAAATGCCACTTGTCCAATGAATGTCGTATTCAGTATATTTAGATTCAGGACCTAAAAATTTTAGCTCTTTAAATTATACGTTGTGAGTAAAGGTCAACAACGCTTAATGAAATATTGAGATATGCACTGTTTATTTTTTCCTGTGGGCATAAAATGCCCCCCCCCCCTCCTCCCGCCTCCTTTGGTACCACACATTACTGACAGTGTGTTGATATTGTAAAGAGTGTGCTGAAAGTTGTTTCCAGGTTCTGGAGCCTACTTACACTTCAGTATGTCTCTATAAAGTTACGGGAATTGCGTAGTGTGCGTACAGGTAAAGGCTGTGACGGAGGAACGGAAGTTCGGATGTTGACATGGGCCGTGCGCTCCCGTAAAGCGGAAAATCTGGCCTCGAGTCCTGGTAGGTAAAAAATTTTCACTATAGTCATTTCCTTATACAGCTAATGGTTGTTCGCATTCCTGACTGCGAATACATTTCATATGTTTATTTTATTAGTTGTAATGGAAAGGAGTTAAATATTTTGTGATAGTGATTTGTTAGCTTATCGTAGCCATGCTCCAACACAACGCAACAAATATCTGTGACATTATAATTACATTTTTCGGTTGGTGCTGCCAGTCCCTCTGTTTGTTATAAAAACGCTGCATTCTAATGAAAATTAAGTGATAATGAATGAATGTCGACTCGGAATCAATTAATAAAAACTACATACAATTTGGTATATGTGTGCCGATATACCACGAAGCAGTCTCCTTCTTTCCTTCTGTGGACATTTTTCTCTGAAGGCGATTAAAAGTTGACATGAACAATTAGCAACTTTCATGTTATAAATCCCAGTTAGATAATGGTAGATCTATCTATGCCTTCAGCTGTATTAAGAAATGACGAGACGGTGAGTGTGTTTGTGAGTTTAAAAGGACAACCGAACATATTCTATGAGAGTAAGCATGTAAGCATAGCACGATAATTTGACAGAATGTACGCCACAAAAGATCTTAAGAGAATAATTTCATTGCCATTTAGTGGGGAGTATTGTACAGTGTAATAAACAACATTGCTGATAATGCCTCGAGAGTAAATCTATTGCTGCATTTGGGAGAAAAATGAAGACCTAATACGGAAATACTTCAAATATGAATCAAATGGTTCAAATGGCTCTGAGCACATTGGGACTTAACATCTGTGGTCATCAGTCCCCTAGAACTTAGAACTACTTAAACCTAACCAACGTAAGGACATCACACACATCCATGCCCGAGGCAGGGTTCGAACCTGCGACCGTAGCAGTCGCGCGGTTCCGGACTGAGCGCCTAGAACCGCGAGACTACCGCGGCCGGCCAAATATGAATCAATTGGATCACTAGGAGAGCAAGAGTTGGCTATGAAAAATACAGATCAATAATTACACAGATGCAGATGCTCTTATTTCTAACTACGCTGCTAGCTTTATTGTCACTTCTGGACTTTTTTTCGAGGGATGCAGCTAATAAAAGAATAGCTGCATATATGACCGCTGCTTCTCGCCAAGCAGAAAATATCAACTGTTATGGTAGATACATGCCTTCCTAGTTCGTCGCCTTCTCTTTTCCTTCATTAAGAAATACGTCAGGAGCAGTTGTAAGACACAGGCTCAAGATTATAAGGGACGCTCGTAAATAAATGTTTCGTTAGAGACGTTGCGTATAACACTCTGTAAAAGAAAAAGTCATTTCTGAGCACACCGTCACGGCGAAGATGTTTGAATAATTCCTTTTGAGAGCGCAACGGTGAAAGGAGGCGTCTCCAGCGGCTCTCTGAGAAAATTAAAACCTCGGACGATTCCGGCAGACGGCAGACGGACGCGGATGCGGCCTGGCCAGCGGGCAGCGATAAAAGCGAGCAGCGAGCAGCAGAGGGGCTGCAAATCGATGCGCGCCCGCCCCGGAACAAAGACGAGATATTCACCAGCTGCAGATTAAACGCGCCTTCGGGATGAATGTGGCGGAGGGGGCACCAAAAGAGTGCCTCGTCTAAAGGTTGGCAGGCCTGGCGCCGCCATCTTCTCCCGCGGGTAATAAACAGGGCTCACTTCCCACTCTCCCAGACTCCCGCTCTTAAACCACAAAGGTTAATTTCAGCCCTACCACCAGTGACGGCAGTGTTAAATACGCCTGAGTCGAGTATTCTTACATGGTCCTTAAACAGCCATGCGTAAATCTGTACGCCAGCTAAAGGTTCCTCTCTGCAAAGTTATATTACACAGGTTGACAAATGCGACCAGAAAGCAAGCAGAAAACGAAATGAAACTTCACAGGATGAAATGGTATGTGATGTCATTTCAGTGACTACAAAACCGAGTCAGAATTATAAATAACCAGGCAATATGAGCCCACTTTCAGTATGACATCGCAACCCTTATGGAGCTCTTGTACTCTCTCCTGAGGCCAATTGCCTCACAGCTTTTGGAGCCGGTCCTTGATATCCCAGACACTGGCGCTGGTGTCGTGTTGGTGTCAGAGCTGTTCCCACACCGGTCCTACTGAGGACAAACCTGGGGACCTTGCTCGCAACAGAACTACTGGTACCTTAACACGATGTAGACACTTCATAGAGATAAGCGCCAAGAGAAAAATGACACCTCAATACTCTCACATGTGAGGTAACACATGAGAATGTACGATGTTTGTGACGTATCATTGAGCCGGCCGTAGTGGTCGAGCGGTTCTAGGCTCTACAGTCTGGAACCGCTACGGTCGCAGGTTCGAATCCTGCCTCGGGCGTGGATGTGTGTGATGTCCTTAGGTTAGCTAGGTTGAAGTAGTTCTAAGTTCTAGGGGACTGATGACCTCAGATGTTAAGTCCCATAGTGCTCAGAGCCATTGGAACCATCTGACGTATCATTGTGTTGACAGCGGTCTTTCAATCACTACCACCAAAGACCTAAAGTCATAACCCAAAGTCTCTGCGCACTGTAACACTAGGAGTAACTTCATTGTGCCGCTTAAAATCTTTGGAAGATTAGGACCTCTTCCCCTGCAACTGCCAGACTTGTGATCATGGTCATTCAGCTGAAGTGCAGAACCACGATTTGAAACTCAACACAATGCGTCGACATTCATCATCAGTCCATTGATCCCAGTTATGAAGAAATAACGTAAGGAGCGTGATTATATTCAACGTTCATTAAAATTATCCTTAATAAAAAAGTAGATTCTAGTGGGATCACTAGACATCCCAGTGGTAATCAGTATAACAAAAAATATGCGGTGTTTGGAGGGTTACGCATTAGCCCGTGTACCACGCTTCACTGACATGCGATTATTACAGCCGAAACTAGATCTCCGTGAGCAGCTGCACTTTAATTATAATCATCCTGTATATATGTATTCATGTATGTTCCACTCCTAAACCAATGGACTGATTTCAAACAAACTTGGTACCCATATCACTTACTATCCGGAAATCATTGCTGCTGCGGGTAAGAACCACCTGTCTATCAAAGAGGTGGGGGTGAAAAAGCAGTATAGCCAGCGATGCACGAACACCCATACTTCAGTCACCCATAATATGACAATGAGAGCACTGAGAGACACATTTCGCGTACAACAGCCACATATAACACTGGATGTACTTGCAAAGTTATATGACTGTACACAGCATAGTTTAGGAGATACGAGGTCATAAACATTGAGCTGTGTGAAAATGAAATTGCAGGGTGACATCTGTTTGAAGTTAAGGTGAAATATGTGGACAAACACGAGTGAAATACGTTAAATATGTGTGAAATACATTAGGTCATATGGGTAGGTGTGTAATGCCATGGGTAAAAGGGTCACTCTACACCTCTGGAACGATTTCCACCGAATTTGGTACACATAATAGCTACGTCCAGGAAGGAAATACTCTGAGGGTAAGAACCGGCAGCCTCCTATTGGGGTGAGCGACATAACGTAGTGTGAGGAGCGGAGAGAAGAAGATGGACCGAGAGCGAAGGGAAGGAGGAGATGGGCAGAGATAGGGGGAGAAGGTTCAAATGGTTCAAATGGCTCTGAGCGCTATGGGACTTAACATCTATGGTCATCAGTCCCCTAGAACTTAGAACTACTTAAACCTAACTAACCTAAGGACAGCACACAACACCCAGCCATCACGAGGCAGAGAAAATCCCTGACCCCGCCGGGAATCGAACCCGGGAACCCGGGCGTGGGAAGCGAGAACGCTACCGCACGACCACGAGATGCGGGCGGGGGAGAAGGGTAAGGACAGTTAGAGGGAAGGGTAAATGGAGAGAGGGAGTGGGGAGAGGAGGCGATTGACAGAGAGAGGGGCAAGAGGAGATAGATAAAGAGAGGAGGAGGAGAAGGAGAAGGACCAAGAGTGAGGGTTGGATGAGACGGAGAGAGTGAGAGGATGTGGGAGATGTATAGAAAGAGGGTGAAGGAGACAATGGATAGAGAAAGGGGTAAAGAGGAGTTGGACTGAGAAAAAATTTGAATAAATGCATACCCAGGCAATGCTGGATACTCAGGGGGTATATGTGTGTTTTCTTCATTTGACTTTTACCACGTGAATCTTATTTTCGTCGTGAAGAACTTGGAATTCATGGCTTCAAACAGCATGATAGTAGATTGAAGTACATCTAAAGAGAGCCCAGCTTGCTTGGGCTGACCTCATACAACTGAGATGCAGCAGGTTCCCCAGGGGTTGCCCACTGGCAGCTGTTTGCCCTCAGCAGACATCCACTCCATCGATACATGGCACGCCTCGAGGCTAACTTTCTTTCTGTGGAAATTTGTACAGTGCTCGTGATACGCAAAGTCAAGCAAAGAGCCCCCCCCCCCCCCCCCATTCCTTGTGGCAAAATACACTCCACAGACGATGATCACTGAATGACATCCAGTGGTTGTGCTTACAGACGGCAGGTGGCTCCCACCAGACCTCAGCTCAGATTCGGTAAACTCGCACCCAGCCAACGAAGGCACAGATTCCTGAGCTGCTCGTCCTTTGGTACTACACACAAGTCGTTGACGGGTTATCGACTGTCATATACGCCATGAGCACTACATCCTCCTCCCCCTCCCCCCAGCCCCTGTTACCTGAAAAAGTATATTAACAAGATTTCAGAGTGGTGCAAATATTGGCATCCTTATTTAAACGTTCACATGTGTGAAATTATCCACTTTACAAAGCGCAAAAAAATAATATCCTGTAACTATAGTATCTTTGAGAAACAACTGGAATTAGTTAGTTAATATAATTACCTACATGTAACAATTTGTGAGGATATAAAGTGGAAGGAGTACATAGGGTCAGCCATAGATAATACTAGGGGCTGACCTCAACTGATTGGCAGGATACATGGAAAATACGAAATCTTGCTTAAAACATTAGTGTGGCCTGTTTTAGCATATTACGAAAGTGTGTGGAACCCAATAAGACCACCATTGAATTTGAAAATGCGAGTAACAAAATTAGGGTATTACAAATGGTAGCAGTTTTGTTTTGCCCGCGGTAGAGCGTTAAGGCAATACTGAAAAACTTGAAATGGCAGATGCTTCAAGATAGGCGTCATCTATTCCCATAAAGCCAATTCCAAATGTTCATGAGCCCGTAGTAAGTAAGGAATTTAGAAATATACCGCAGTCCTCTACGTATCACTCCCGCAGGAGCTGCAAAGACGCGACTGGTTTAATTACAGCGCACACAGAAGAATTTAAGCGACCTTTCTTCCGGCGTTCCATTCGCGAACGGAACGTGGATAAACCATAATACGTGGTAGAATAGAAAGTAACGTCAGCCTTGGTGAACATAGATCGTTTTGATGTCGTTTCACACCATCATCTTGCGTCTCGAAAATCGAAACGTCGTGGGCATCGGAGAAGATCGCAGGGCCACGCGCCGGGTAGGGGTAATAGGAACGGGGTTGTAGTTGTTTGAAGAATGAAAGACGATGTCCTACTTTGTAGCGTCCTGTTCTGCCAGCTCTGAAGAATCAGTACTGGCTGTAGATCAGTTACTACTGCGACACGGTAAGAACCGAAGAAGAGCATCAGTGATGGACAGTGGATACCTTCTTCAATCGTCTCTTCATTTAATTTTTGAGTTTTCATTTCATCTATTCATGCTTACCGTTAGGTCGTTGATGAAACGAGATTTTGAACAAAAGTCCTGTACCATGCTTGGTACAGATATCTTGAAAATCATGTAAAATGGTGTCCATCTTTAGTGCTAATGTCTCGAAGGCGTCTATCAATGATTACAAAATTTGCTAAGAGTTTTAATGATTACTTTGGACAAGCTGGTCGTGACATTAATGACACTTTGCTTTATTTAGTGGGTTTTGTGTTCGGGGTCTTAAACGTCAATGTTATTAGCGATCTACTACATTCTGTAACCGATCTCTTAAAAGATTATTTCCATGGAATATGTTTCTATATACACATGTTGTGCTAAAAATTTATCTAAATTTGATAGAAACTACAGGATCGCTGGACTCTCATGGCTTGTTACTTTTATAGCTTAATAGATTCAACATGAATGTTCATCGCTTACATTGTATGTACCAATTATTCTTACTGGCATTTTAGTTTATTATACTTGATTTTGACGCAGAGACGTGATGATGGGCATTTAGAGTGAAACTGACCTTAAATAAGGAATATGTACTAACGAGTAATTACAAAATGCCCTCAGAGAAATGAAAATTTCCCTTCCCGTATGTTAAAAGAACAGTTTTATTCTTAAGATTAAATAGTTTTAATTGAAAGTCCATTGATAGAATCAGTTAAGCTGAATAAAACTGGTATAAAAAACGGGACAAACCACCTACTCTGACACAGAAGTGACTGTTGATGCAAATTACAGGAAGGGAACGCTTGACACATACCAAACTCTGATTCATAAAAACTTAAGGAGAAGTACTGAGGACTCCTGTTATTGCAGAAATTTGTATTTTGTAGAATCGCCAGCTTCTCGCCTATAATAGAAAGAAAAGGGCCATAATTAAGTGTACGGCTCTTCTCAGCAAACTAAACTACTAGGAACTAAAGTTTGGCATACCGGTAGTTGTTCCCAAAGTCCATTACATTCTGATGTGTCCTTTCGCTGGAGAAGGAATTGTAGGTCATTTAGGAACTTTTCGTCCTACGTCCGTTCCTAGAACGAACCTCTACTGCTAATTAGCTAGTTACATCAAATACCACTATTTGCCCTCACTTACAGTCATTCTTCATCCCATCGTCACATTTTTTTGTGTTTCAATAGCGAAGTCATCGAATATAGGGGGGGGTTTACGTTCTACTGACATTGGTATCGTGAGAGCCTCCTTGGCTGCTGAAATCGCTTCTTCATTGTTCACTCTACTCCACATTCAATACTATGTCAAGTTCTACGTAAGCTTTCTGTCTGTGGGGTTTACTACGCTTGAGTGTCCTCACTGAATACTAATCTATACGGTTACAAATTCGCTGCATGGCACAACAGGTTTGCCCAACAACTGATAATCATGAAGATACCTAGATACCATTAATGAATAGAGATAGAACACAGTATTCTTCCAAATCACAACGCCGGTGTTATCGCTGCCAAACGACGTAGTGACTGTGGGCAGAAGCCACCGAACCAAAATACATAACAGACACAAATAACTGAAAAATAGGTGCCATAAAACTAAGACTAAACCAATACTAGCGCGGATCTAATAAAGGCTGTCACAGTTAGTCGCATAACAGTAATAACAAAACGAACTGCACACTTGATCTACTAACTAACTATGTGATATATTATAAGAGAAAAAGTCAATCTGCCCACAGAATCTCCCAAAAAAAGAAGACTGAGCAGGATTCGCCAATTTATGCAAAACCTCTGGGTGTGTGATGGAGAAATCGTACCACAGTGATGGAACTGCACAGACTCCGTCATACAACCCTTAAGAATAGATGATAAATTTTAAATGCCCAACGGAATCGCTATCTCAAAAATGACCATAACATAGGCACTGCTAGAAAATCCTACAGAATTACCGTTTTTACTAAATCGGCAAATAATAATAACATCGAATTGAAGGACACTACAAGTTACTGCAAATGAAAGACAAATAAAATTAAATTTATGTTTTATTATATTAAAAGCGATGACATAGCATAAGACTCAGTGACATGACTATTAGAAAAAGTGATCGCAATAAGGTATGAAGCAATTGAGGGAACGACTACCGTATCCTAGCTGCACATTCAATCACTAATACGAATGCAACTCAACTAATATTTTCGTTACCCCAGTAGTTGATTGAATAATTAATGAAAATGAAACTATCACAGGAACCGGGATTAATGGTATTGTGGCAGTGCTGAAGCATACTGTAACCAATCTGCTGTAGCAGTAAATCGCCCATGCGTGGTCGTAGTGAAGAATCAGAATCTCACTTCAAACAGTCAGGAGTCGGACACTGTGAAGTCCCATCCACCGTCTGAACTCAGAGTCCTCGCCATCTAGAACCAGTCACTTTCCACCTTCCACATCCAAACCAAGAGTGTCTATTTTCACGTGTCCCTGCGCCTGACCGCTGTTTACGCCTTTCCGGCAGCAGCCGCCTATCAAGAAATGTTACTGTTTTCCGCCAATAGCGTGAAAACTGCCACGTGTAATAAATTCCCTCCTCAGAATGTCTCTAGTCGTTGGCGAATCAGAGCACATCTTCCTCGCCAGTTTGCTCTGTTGACGCGAGTTGGCGATGGGCGAATCAGAGAGTTGTTTATAGAATTCAGAATTTGGCGAAGTATAACCAGCATGACAGGAAATCAGAGAGGCCCCTCCTCCCACAACGATAGGCCCAGACAGTCCGCCTCCTTAGCTGGGTGGAAACGTGCTTGCCTCCCATGCGCGGACATGCAAGATCCATAAACAGAGATATGGTAATGTGTGTAGCGATAGTAATCTGAAGCCGGAAATGCAGACAGAGATTTCACTGTATGTGCTACCATATCAAATTGCCGCAAGAAAAATGTACGTGAAATTCTTACGCTTCCTGATGGTGATGATGTTGGTTTATGGGCCGTTCACCATCGTGGTCATCAGCACCCATACAAGTTCCAATCTTCCCATTTACAGTCTCGCCACTACCCGAAAGATGATGAGATAATGAGGACAATACAAACATCCAGTCCACGAGCACAGAAAATCCCCAATCTGGCCAGGAATCGAACCCGGGACCTCGTGATCCAGCCGCTACACCACGAGCTGCGGAGATCTGAGGGTGAATATCAGAGACTGACATGTAACAGGTTCTTGAGCACGTTCACCGCGCGCTTACTACTCTAAACTGAATAAACGTATCACACTGTTATAAGGTCGATCATAATGTTTCTCTGTAAGGGCGTTCCTGTAGCACACATCCAATGTAGCACAACTCCAATTCGGGTACACATTATCGTCAGAAACAGTCTGAGAAGCTAATAAGGATGTTGCAGGCTACGCTGTTGTTAATAAAAAATTCGATACGTTAGGCTGTTTCCGAGATAATTAGCGCTAAGATAGCCAATCAGGCCGTTGCCCGCACAAATTCAAGTGGCCTGCCAGACACAATTACTGTCAGTTGTTGTCGCCGCGTAGATGGTTCAGCCTTTGGTTCGGATTCGCTTGTCGCTACTTTCCTGTGTTCAGTTTTTGTATCGCTATCTTGTTTAGTTTGAGGAAAACAAACGAAGAACATGTTTTGTGACACCGCCTCTAGTGAGCCACTTGTATTCGGGCGCGCAAAAGCGTGATTGGCTGACTTCACTGCTGCTTGACTCGGCACTGGTGCAAAATGTCGATTTTTTTACTAGCAATTATTTATCAGCACAATCTATCCTGCAACACCTATACAAGCGTTTCAGACTGTTTCTGACCACCCTTTATAATCATTGATATGTAGGCAAGGGATTGGTGTGGCATTCACATATTTCCAGCAGACGTGTAGTAAATGCAGCATCGTGAACTATGGCGATGTTATTACCAAATACGTCCAAACAGCATCAACGTGCCGAAGGACAAATACAGGTAGACATTCTCGCGTCCGTCGGTCGTCGTAATTTAATATATATAGATATTATTGTTATTATTATTTTTTTGATTGTTGCCGACTTACGTGGTGGGCCTTAATAAAAATGATATTTAAGTTGAGCAATGCAATAAACTTTTCATATAAATTTCCTCGGCTAGTCAGTTGACGTTAAAGCAAAAGATCTTTAGTTATTAATTACAATTGCGGCCCACACACGCGCGAGAGTATTTTCTTACCTCCGTTAACCATTGTATTGTAGTCAGAGTCCTGGCTCTGGGTCTCGGCTATGCTACTGAAAATAAGAATCTTAAGCTAAGTATTTTCTGCAACGTCGCGTGGCTGTGGAGAAAAATTGATATTATGCTAATAGCGGGCGAGTTTTCAGTTTCCGTTAAATTTTCATAAGTTAATATCGCCACGTAATGGCGTCGTTGGCTGCATCGGCCGCTGCGATTGTTGAGCTGTAAATTACTTGAATGCAGGTTAATTCAAGGAAGGCGGACATGAAATCGGGATCACCTCTTACAAATTAAAAGTGCACAATAAATTTAAATCATTATATTATATGCTTAACTCATACAAATATGCTTACATTCGTCAGCACACGCAAGATGTCCCTCTAGACACATTCAAGACAAAAGAGGAAGTAAGGTCGACTAAAAAATTAACAAAAGAGTGTAACTGGGCTTCTCTTTAGATCATTCTGTCATAAATTATTTCTTTGCAATCTAAACCTACACAGAGAAATTATTATTTTACGGCTACATGAAAAAAAAAATCTCTTACAAATTATGAATGTCTTCTTTATAAATATTGTCTTTTCGTAATATGGCACTGGGGACGCTATATTGCCCCCCGAAATGTTTATGTCATAAAAAATGTTCGTGTTTTTTGACATAAATATTTCCACTTTCATGTCCACAGTGTCCACACGCAGAGTTTTCTTTCATAGTCTATATATGTCACATCGTATGTTGTAATTACTGAGGTGCGTTGCACACAAAGTGTAATACAGATGAAGTTATCTACATAACAATATAATATACAATTGGTTACGTATGCAGTCATGTACAAAAGGACATAGAATACAACTAGTTTTATTTTGGTTGCTTCTTCTTAGGGTTGCAACTTTTGCAGTGTCCAAAGGTATACAATCACGAGTTAGTCCATAAACTTGAAGTCCCAGGGGTGTCAACTGTTCGCTCCCCATTTGGCGCGGCCGTAGGGAAACCTGGGGAAAACCTCGGCGGAGCGACAGACTAACTGCTTTGGTCACCTTCACTTAATTGTTTCTGGAATGTCATTGGAGTACAGGATGTGCATACAAATATTTTTGTTGCACTATGCAAAAAAATGAGGTCATTAAAACAATTGATTGCGGTGTCGTTGATGATCTACGCCGCGACGTTTGGCTCGCGACGGCGTCGGTTGGTGTGTTCGGTGCTCGGCGTTCGCGGCGGCTGCGGAGAGGTCAACGCCCGCTCGACGCCAGCGTGTGTCACGCCGTCGCGGAACGTCAGAATCAGCTGATCGGCTGCACCGTTGGCGATGCGCTTCTGTCTCGGCCGGGCGTGGCGGAGTGGGATGATATCCGCCCCCCGCTCTTGTTGGCAGGAGTCAGCTCTGCTACGCATCTCCGACGTAGTACATGAAACACACACACAACCAACGTAATATTTGTTTCCCGCTGCAGATGGTTACGCTAGTGGGAAAGGAGCATTTATTAGTGCGGCAGTTGTTGTTAAGTTTTCGCCAGTTTCCGAGTGTCAAGCTAGCACTGTCTTGCAGAAAACATGACATGGACCTTCTCCCGTGAATGCAGTTTTGATGCAATACTGTTTCCATTACACGTCAGTTTTTGTCTTGATAAAATTATTTATGTTTTCGCCGCACTCGCAGGCACTGGTGAGTGTCCCAATACGAGCTTAGCACAAACATTCGCCGTTTCTGCGGTCGCTGTTTTGCAACAGTCCACGCATCGCATTCCAATCTCGCATTATTGTGCTCACTGAAACTACAGTCTGTCCCAAAAATATTGACTGTGGGTTCACTTCACGTTAACAGTTCACATTTATAGTAAATTCACAGTTTTTCGTGCGTAATATTGGCGTTTGGCGTCCTCACCGCTGTTGAACGTTCAATACTAGCACCTCACTGTCCATATCACAGTTTCACCTTCACAGTTTTTCACACTGCTTAAAGTAACTGTTTCGATTAGTTCACAAACACTAATGTATTTCATTCAGTCTGAACTGGATTTTGGCTAGTGCTGGATTTTACCAGTCACTCGCACTAATTATCTCTTTTTATTTTCCACTTAGAGTCGTACTTGCCTTCAGATTTTTTGACTATACAATTGTATTTCCGTCTCATCTGAGGTAAGTCCCCATGTCATGTCTGCCCACTCATTGCGTACTTGCTCTCCAGAGCCAGGCTCGACTTTACAAAACTTTGCCTCTCGCATTATTGTAGACATTTTATAATCTAGGCCTAGCGTGCAAGTTTCTAGATTAATGTTAGATTTGTGACTTTTGTTTGCACTACAAATTCGTGCAAATCTCTGCCTTAGCAGATGGCAATATATTTTAACAGTGCTTAGCGGTAGTCGCGTTTATTGATTTGCTTTGTACCTTGTCCACAACACATGAGGTACCTTGGGTGATGTACACCCTGCACTCACATTGTTAAGTAAATTATGCTTGAGCATATTTCAAGATCGGTATAGACATAAATACATAGAACAACATATACACTATAATATTAAATTTCATAAGTTGCGTTACTACTACAGTTCAAAAATATTCATGACACACTAATGAAAAATTCTTTCATCATTACATGCTATTGAATTTTTTTTTTAAAATATTTTTAAAGCATTTTCCAACATGAAATTTTTAACATATTCTTAAACCTACGTTCATTTTTTTCTTCAAAATGCAATTGCTTAAAAATACTATTATTCCTTAACATCTACAAAATTGAATCGCACTAATCTTGTGTGCCTCATTGTCTTTAAATATTACACTAAAATCTTAACATTTACACACAGAAAAAAAATACACTCTAAACTTAACCTACTACACATATGTAAACTTTGCTCTACTGAGCGAACTTCTTTAAGTCTTTGTAAGTATTTTTTTTTTTTTCTTATTTCCTTGGTAACTGCCTCCTTATTTGACCACGGAATGGTGTAGTTTGCGTGACAAAGTATCGTGAGGTACCACTTCGATGTTATACGTGTAGCCTTCGATAACACCGGGTTTTTCCGAAAACACATTCTCATAATCTGTAAGTAGCTGAGTCAATTCGTTTTGTTGTGCTTCAGTCAAATGTTCTGACTCCCTAACTTTCATGGCTATCAGTTTCCTTTTTTCCTCTCTGTCTTCAGTAATAAACTCCATATAACATGCTTGTCTTGTACTTAAGTCAGAATATAAATTCATTACCTGTATTCCTTCGAATCTCGTTTGAAAGCTCCGGCAATATTTACCGTGCACTTCCCGTGTCCTCAACAACGGCAAAATTACACGTCTATCCTCATTCATAAGGCTTACTTCCCCGCACAAGAGGTCGATTTTTGCGTCCCTCTGGCGTAAAAATTCTGTCCCCAGGATGCAAGCAACACCTAATCCCTTAACTACTAGGAACGAGCTTTTCATTGCTTCATTTCCTACCGTAAACTCGACTTGCACCTGGTGCTTTATGATATGAGATTGTGCACCTATTGCACCTGTAATACGACAATTCTTCACTGGCAATACTGGTATTCTATTATTTTGACTCAAGTACTTGTAAAAATTTGCGCTCATGACATTGGTTGACGCACCGGTATCGACTATTATGTGTATTGGTGCTCCATACATATCTGCTTGCAATATAGCCTGCACAACACTTTTGTCGGTTCGGTTACATGTCTGCGGTATGTCTACAAGTTCCTTTTCTATTTTTGTTCCTTCATTGTATCTCAGCATACAAAGTTTATGGCTGTCATCTGTGAATGTGCCCTCACTACACCATCCTGCAGCCAACAACGGAGAGCGTATTGTGGCTGTCTTTAGTTTAACGGATGAGCATTAGTGGGTTGACAGTTGTCTGTCACTTCCACTAACCTCACATTGTGGTTCTGGTTGTTGTTGTTGCTACTGTTGGGTTGGCCGCCCTGCCTCCCCGATGGTGTATTTTGATATTGTGTATGGCTCTGGTTTTGTGGTGGTCGGTTGTAACTCCCTGACATGTTCTGTGACGGACCTGGGTTGGCGTTCCATTGTGGCGCTGTGTTTTGTTGCCACTGTGGTGTCGGTTCGTTACGACCACGCCACTGGTTTCGGTTGTTCCGCCATTGCGGATTGCCGTTACCATTATGTCCATTACTCATGCGTCCATCATGATGTCTCTTTCGATTTTCACGATTATAACCGTTGCCGTTATAACCATTGCCATTGTTTGTGCATTGATTCTGTTGCCGGTGCTCTTGCCTATTCCCGTTACCATTTGGTACTAAGTTACTACCATTACTGTGGCTGCTATTGTAATCGGCTTTTTGTTGATTACAGCCTGCATGGTTCCACTTGTTTTCGGTTTTCATATCTTCGATCAATAGGTCAACAGAATCCACTACTTCCATAAATTGTTCTATATCGTATTCCGGCACATTGATGAAATATCTTTTAATTTCACTGGGCAACTTCATTTTTATTAATCTATTTATATCACGATCGGACATTGGCTCGTCCCAGTACCTGGTTTTGTTTATATACTTTTCGAAATATTTGCGTAACGTTCCCATCTTAGGATTGTACATTTCTGGACTGTACAACTCCTTTCGTAGTCTTTCTTGGACGCTATCGGACCAGAATTTTTGCAAGAACGCACCTTCAAACTGTTGCATCGTTAGACATTTTTCGGACACGTCGGTGGCCCACAGTGCCGCGTCACCTTGAATAAAGGAGACCACGAACTGTATTCTTTGTCTTTCCGTCCATGTCCTGGGAAACACATTCCTGAAGCTCTTAATAAATACAACAGGGTGGACATTTCGTTTTTCGCTATTGAAGGGTTGGAATGTCCTGTGTTTTATTACATTGTCCTCTTTTTTGCATGTCTGATTGCTACATTCTGGGACATTCATCACTTCGTGATGTGCGCTGCACGGTATCGCATGTTGTTCGTGCTCATAATTCGCATTAGGTTGCGGTTGCGCACTCGCACCCTGGCTACCGTCAGCGTTATTATAGTAATCAGTACGCGGAGTCTGATTCATGATCTGTCCGCCACTGTTTACATTGCTTTCCAACGCAGACAGTCTCCGCGCGACCTCCTGTTGCCAATTTGGCAACTCCGCAGTCACACGGGACTTAATCTGTGTTAATTCGGCATGTAGTGCGGCAGCGCTGGCGTCAATATTTACACTCGCGGCCGCAGTCGCTTGTTCTACAGCTGTTTTTACGTCGCTTTCAATCTTTGCAGATATCTCGCGATCCTTTACTTCTAGCCATTCATTTAATTCTTTTTCTACTTTTTGAGCTTGCACTTCCAAATATGCGTCAATACTTTTTCGTGCATCTATCTCCACATTATCTACGCGGTTGGTTAAAGTCTGGACATTATCTTCAAGCCTAGCCTGCGATATCTGTAATTTTTGCATCTCTCCGGCTAAGCTTTGCACAAGATCGGGTATTTCTTTGCACGCGTCCCGCATCTCGGCAAGTTCGCTTTGGATCCTATCTAGTTTCGCTTCATTGCGCTGCTCTTGCTCACGTAGCATCTGAGCCAGTTTCTGATCTCTTTCCCTATCTCTTTCTTCTAACCTGCGCAGAAATTCTGCAAATGGGTCTGCAATCGGTGAGCATACTGGTGCCCCGCTTAATCTAGCACTCGATTGGCCCCCCTGCCCAGGCAGTGGAGTTGTTACTCTATTCCCATTCTGCTGTGGAGCGTCATTCACCGTCCACAGATCCTCGCCCCCCGCTCCGGAAATTATGTTATCCGAGGCGGTGGCTTGGGATTCGTTTACGTATTGCAAATGATCCTCACTTTCCATATTAACAGAATTTTGTTCTTCTGGTACGGATGCTTTAGGTTGTCCTATCTTACCCATACTAAATTCACTTTAAGCCACTGACGAATCTTTAACACTGATACACACACGATTAATTATCCCCTCCAAAAATAAACATATAAATAAACAAAACGAATAATTATCCCCTCCAAAAATAAACACATAAATACACAAAACACCGAAGGTATCTCATGTGCACATGGGTTCGATATTCCGCACAGAGCTACACAGGATACTTGCACAATAGGCCTTACCTTACTTATTTTTCTTTCTCGCAATCCTCTTTCTTTTCTACACTTTTTCCTCTCCAGATCTCCTCAGGGTGTGGTTTTGTTGTTGTACATGTAAAAGAATTCATACAAGCATCAATATTTTACAACAATTAGACACATACATAATTACATTCATTACAATAGAATCATATTAATCGGGCCCCAAAGTTGCGGCGCCAATCTCGCGTCCGTCGGTCGTCGTAATTTAATATATATAGATATTATTGTTATTATTATTTTTTTGATTGTTGCCGACTTACGTGGTGGGCCTTAATAAAAATGATATTTAAGTTGAGCAATGCAATAAACTTTTCATATAAATTTCCTCGGCTAGTCAGTTGACGTTAAAGCAAAAGATCTTTAGTTATTAATTACAATTGCGGCCCACACACGCGCGAGAGTATTTTCTTACCTCCGTTAACCATTGTATTGTAGTCAGAGTCCTGGCTCTGGGTCTCGGCTATGCTACTGAAAATAAGAATCTTAAGCTAAGTATTTTCTGCAACGTCGCGTGGCTGTGGAGAAAAATTGATATTATGCTAATAGCGGGCGAGTTTTCAGTTTCCGTTAAATTTTCATAAGTTAATATCGCCACGTAATGGCGTCGTTGGCTGCATCGGCCGCTGCGATTGTTGAGCTGTAAATTACTTGAATGCAGGTTAATTCAAGGAAGGCGGACATGAAATCGGGATCACCTCTTACAAATTAAAAGTGCACAATAAATTTAAATCATTATATTATATGCTTAACTCATACAAATATGCTTACATTCGTCAGCACACGCAAGATGTCCCTCTAGACACATTCAAGACAAAAGAGGAAGTAAGGTCGACTAAAAAATTAACAAAAGAGTGTAACTGGGCTTCTCTTTAGATCATTCTGTCATAAATTATTTCTTTGCAATCTAAACCTACACAGAGAAATTATTATTTTACGGCTACATGAAAAAAAAAATCTCTTACAAATTATGAATGTCTTCTTTATAAATATTGTCTTTTCGTAATATGGCACTGGGGACGCTATAACATCCATCGAGGAATAAAGAACGTGTATGGGACAGCATCTCTGTCGAAAAACACCATTATGGAATGGTGCACCTGTTTTCCTGCTGCTTTATGATAATACAAGTCCCCATACCGCAAATGTAGTAACGCATAAGTTACGCCAAATAAATTGAGTGACACTCAAGTAGCGCACCTGCTCTATAGTCCTGATATCTCCCTACGTGATTATTACGCATTCGGTCCCTTAAAAAAGACGTTGGAGGGGCGACGATTCCTGTAGGACGAAAATGTGCAGCATACAGTAAGGACTTCTCCTCGCTGCAGGACACGATTATTTACCAAATGAGTAACTTTAACCTGGTTGTCGGTGTGAAGGTTGCCTCAAAGCTCGCAGCGATTTTTCCTGATTGGCATACCGATTCTGGACTGTACGGGCTTCAAACGGAAATTCTTTGATGGCCCTAATAAAATAACAGACCACGGCAGTATCTCAGTATTATAACGTGCTAGGCATTTCCTAGCCTCACGTAAGGCAAAAACTATGAAATTGTTTAGTTGAAATATCAGAACCGATAAAAGTATTTGAGCAGACTTCACTGTCCATCAACTATTTTGGCCTTACTCTTTCTTAACAATAATAATATATCTTACTGACAGCAACGTTTTTAATATATTCATCAATAAAGCATAAATATGAATATATCGAAATACAATCATGATCTCGCGCTGAATTACTAGGTTTGAAGAATAGACACCGATCTTGAGCGATTCTGTTGCAGTAACTCACTCTATAAGAGACGTGCAGCATGATACACGTGCAGAGCTATGAGCAGATGATTGGCGACACCATGCAATTTAATTAAATTTAATTAACATAACACATGCGTCTCCGACCACTGAAACAAAGTGTCAGATGAAACTGTGTATAGTGCCGGGTGTGTGATGTTTTGCTGGCCTGTCAGTGACCACTGGACTAGCGCATCTCTTCTGTCAGTGCCTTTCATATTAATGCAATCTACCACTGAGGTCTCGCAGACAATCTGTGGCGACTGAACTCGGATGTATACTCTACTGGAGCATGTGTGAACTACGAGGTATATCGTCAGCGAATATGATTATCTAGTTAGCCGTTTCAGCATATTTTAGCAAAGACAAAAGCCATGAAAGCTTCTAGTCTAGTCGCTGGGCTGAAGTCCTCTGAATCCGCATACTGTGCAAGTGTTCTGATGTGAGTCTGGCACACGCATCAGACAATAGCAAAGGAAGAGACTTTAGAAAAATCGTGAATCAGTCTATAATTTCCCAGTTATGAATACAAGAGTACAACCCTTTCATAGTACTTCGTGAGAATTAAAACATTTCTATATTTTGTATTATAACCGTTAGATATGCCAGTGAATGTCACTATTTTATTTAACGAGACTATTAGTTCCTTTCACAACACACCGTCTACAAGAGGCAATATGTTAATCCTCCTAGACGAGGTATAAATTATGCAACACACTCTGTATCTAGTATCGCAAAATTTTCGAGGTTAGCTTTCACAATACTTGAATCATCACCTATAATTTGGTCTTTATTATGATACAGTTGCAAGGTGGAAATAGAGAATACAAATCTGTTGAGGCACTGCTGCAGACCTTCCTCTGTCCTGAAAGTCGCACATTACCGGAAACCATTTACAAGAATTACGCCCACACGAGCATGCTTTAAGGGTACTAGTTCCTTGGCAGAATAGTAAATAAAAGAGCGTGTGTTATGAGAGCGGGTAGAGGCAAGGGTGCAGAGTGATGGACTGCATGCCCGTTGGATTGTGGGCCATTAAAAGGAAGGGGATGCGACCGCTTCCACGGTGGAGAGCCAATTGCCGAGGGAGCCAAACGTTAGAAAGCCGATCGCGAGGCAGGGGCCGAATCGGGAGACGCAGGAAACGGTGGTAGTTCGGGAAAAGCCTGCAACTCTTATAAATAGCCGAACAGCACCCTGAGCACCAGTTCCTCGCCGAAAAAGAACTCGAGTGACCGAGACTCACTAGCAATTAATCGAGTAAATTATTGCACCTGATTCAAATAACACACCATAAATCTCATTTAATTTCGTAAAAAAGGCAACTGTTCTACTTACGAAGATGAAATTTGCTTCTCTGCAGTACACAGAACTTTTCAGCCTATGAAGCATAATCTCTTGCTTTGTAGCTAGTTTAGGCGACAATTCTTATTTAAATAGAGCATCAAAAAATATCGAATTGGAGTTACTATATATATTGTGACCTACAACAATTTCACTACCTACTTACAGTAAATAGGAATTATATTGCTGAAAACTGATGCTTGAAATAAAATCAGTCACTGGTGATAGTTCTACTCTATATCAATTCATCAACCACATGGGTCTGTCTTGAGAATGGAATTTGTCTAACAAAGCAAAATAACAAATATACAGAAGTTGTAAACCTTGTAGTAGCTGGGCGAATCTGTTCTTCAGTTACTGGAAAAGCACATGAGTAAGCTATTACCATTGTCTTATGTTGGTTCCATCGTCTGTCAAACCGAGGGTATCCCGGAAGTGGTATATTGTCACTGATCAGCCTTAAGAATTCATAAAGTATACAGCTGTAGGTGATTGGAAAAGTTAAACCGTAAGACAAGTACATGTTTTTAAATATGTTAAATTTATGTGACTATACGTTTAATATCTTAAGTAAACTATTGTCGTCTTTTAACAACCAGACAATTTATGATAGCCTTTATAGAAAATGGACAATTTCTTTTGCTTGGCTGCGTTATAAGAAGTATGTAATGGAGGGAATGTTGCAGGGAGAGTGTTTTGAAAAGAATGTGGAATGGAAAAGTTTGCAAGGAGTGCCTGAACAAATATTAACGAAAGTAAAGATGGAAAGTGGTGGAAGAGGATCTCTGGCATGGAGAGGAAGAGTAGTGTTCTACTGTAGGCAGACAAACGTGATTTAACATTCGATGCGATAAGATGTGGAGAATCTGTAGGTATAAGTATGGGAAATTGTATTGGTACAAGCACAGTAGAGCTCAACGTTTAATGATCTTGAATGAAACGATAAGGTGGTAGGTATCACGTTTGTGGCAACTGTGGCAAATAAAATGATCTTCAGCGTGGGAGAGGAAAGAGGCGAAATTAAGAAGTTCATACAGGATTCTAGTGGGGGAAAGTTAATGGATAAGGAAGGCAAGAGGGACAGCATGGCTTCTGAGGATTTTGGGGTTAAGGTAAACTTTTGTTGAAGTGGAAATCGAGGCGACATTGGCAGTAGTTTGGCCATAGCGACTCCAGTATACTTGTTTACACTTGTGACGTCAATGGAGCAGGTCAGTATCCAACACAGACCCCATTATTAGCGATAACATCACTCTAATCAATATTATTTTGTCCATGTTGAATCTTCAGAACCCAGCAGCCGTAAATGATAGTTGGTGAATGACGCAATCAGCCACAAATACTTTTTGAATGTTTTATTTTAGTGCCATAATCGGTTTAGGGCTACGGGGCCATTTTCAGATGGCAAACATTTTTTGTTACGTAGATGGTTTGCTTAACAGTGTGTAATTTGCTCCTCTTGCACAAGAATATTTAAATACTTACTGCCACTTTATCCTTCGTTTCATTAATAAAAATACTCTAAAGTGCTTAAAAAACATTTGTGTTCACTTACATACATTCCAGTTGATGGCGGTTCGTTTTGTCATGGTCCATGTGGTTTTCTGGCTCGATGTATATGTTCTTGAATACCATCACAGCAGACATATTGTACAAAAGTTATTGTGACACACTTCATAATATTGTTAAAATGCGTGTAGAGCAAGTCTTATACAATTGATGTTTTTCTTTAGAATTTAAAGATTATCACTAGGCAAAGATACAAAGATACCATTCATTAAATATCGACCAAGAATGTAAACAAAGCAAAGACGATGTTAGATGTGCAAAATGTAACATGTTGGTAACAGGTAAATATTTGCTCCTTAAGTGTAAACTTATTATTAAAAGACAGTAGTATAAATTGCTTTTACTAGGACTTCTTTTTGCACTCTCAGTGGCAATTATTGACGAAATAGTTTTAAGTCACACATACATAAATTTATATATACAGATATCTGGATATCACTACAGTTAATAAGTTAATTCTAGGAGTACAGAATTAAATATTTGGAGAATGTGGTGGGAGCGACACATTTGTTCATCATGTTAGTTTATATTTATTCCCCTCTGTTCATCTACCAAAGAGAAACAATAATATCATCAAAACTGTAGCCAAAAATAATGACTATAATCCACAAATAATTGATCACCCCTACAATAAAATTAAAGACAGTAAATCACCAGCAGTAAATTCACAACCAGCAGCTGAAAAGGAACGGTATGCATGCGTTTCCTTCCTATGTACAATTTAGACCGAAATTGTCAATCTTTTCCGAAAGGCAGGAGTTCAAATAAGTTTTCGTACCAATAGCACTGTGCAACATAACATTATCCACAGCACTAAAACCATCAACCGAGGTCTAGAAAAATCAGGAGTTTAAAATATTATTTGTGATAACAAACCCAGCGTTTATCTTGGACAGACCAGTAGAAGCTGCAGTATAAGATATCGAGAACGCATTGATGCCTTTAGATTAAAAAATTTAAGTAAATCGGCTATAGCCACTCACATGAACCGGTATGGACACCCTGTTTCTAACATCAACGACAACAAAAAAGGCAAGAAAATCGACCTCTTAGATGAACTAGAAATATATACTCATTCCCTCAGCTCACCCCAACACATTGTAAATGAACAGCTGGAGCTAACCAACAAACGTTTAGTAAATAATCTCCTTGGGCTGTTCACAGAAAATCAAACACAAGCTGCACCTCTAACAGTCACAACATGCGGTTTGAGACGGAAGTATACAGTTGTATAAACTACCATGATATGAACAAATGTGTCACTCCACCCCATCCTCCTACTTTTAAATTTTGTACTGCTACAGTTAACTTATGAACTGCAGTAATATCCAGATATCTGATACATAAATTTTTGTACGTGTGAATATTCTTTAAAATTCGTCGATAATTACCAATGAGAGTACAAGAAAATCCTAGTAAAACCAATTTATACAACTGTCTTTCAATAATAAGTTTACACTTAAGGTGCAAATATTTTTCTGTTATTAACATGTTACATTTTGCTCTGCTTGCATCCTTGGTCGTTATTTAATGATATCTTGGTATCTTTACTTACTGATAATCTTTGCATTGTAAAGGAAAATATCAAGTCTATAATACAACTGCGATGCACAACACGCACTTTAACACTGTTATGAAGTGTGCCAGAACAAGTTTTGAAGAATATGTGTGATGTGGTGGTACTCGAGAACATATCCATCAGTCTAGAAACCACATGGACCACTACAAAACTTACCACCTTCAACTGGACTGTATGTAACTGAATTCAACTACATACATCAAAAAAGGTTTTACATCACCTCGGTTCCGAGAGTTACGGAACCTGTACAGAAAATTGGAATGGAGATCAACATAAACATCATTTCCGCCCCTTTTTATTGCTCATGAAAACAACACATTGCATGTTGTACCACCAGACAGCGAGACCTTCAGAGGTGATGGTCCAGACTGCTGTACACACCGGTACCTCTAATGCCCAGTAGCACGTCCTCTTGCATTGATGCATATCTGTATTCGTCGTGGAATACTAACCACAAGTTCACCAAGGCACTATTGGCCCAGACTGTCCCACTTCTCAAAGGTGATTCGGCGTATATCCCTCAGAGTGGTTGGTGGGTCACGTCGTCCATAAACAGCCCATTTCAAACTATCCGAGACATATTCGATAGGGTTCATGTCTGGACAACATGCTGGCCACTCTAGTTGAGCGATGTCGTTACCCTGTAGAAAGTCATTCACAAGATGTGCACGATGGGGCCACGAATTGTCGTCGATGGAGACGAATCCCTCGCCAGTACGCTGCCGATAGGGTTGTACTATCCGTTGGAGGATGGCATTCACGTATCGTACAGCCGTTACCACGTCTTCCATGACCACTAGCGGCGTAAGGCGGCCCCACATAATGCCACCCCACAATAGCAGGGAACCTCCACCTCGCTGCACTCGCTGGACAGTGTGTCTAAGGCGTTCAGCCTGACCGGGTTGCCTCCAAACACATCTCCGACGATTGTCTATTTGAAGGCATATGCGACACTCACCGGTCAAGAGAACGTGATGCCGATCCTGAACGGTCCATTCGGCATGTTGTTGGGCCCATCTGTACCGCGGTGCATGTTGTCGTGGTTGCGACCTCGCCGTGGACGTCGTGAGTGAAGTTGCGCATCATTCAGCCTATTGTGCACTGTTTGTGTCGTAACACGACGTCCTGTGGCTGCACGAAAACCATTATTCAGTATGGTGGCGTTGCTGTAAGGGTTCCTCCGAGCCATAGTCCGTAGGTACCGGTCATCCAGTGCAGTAGTAGCCCTTGTGCGGCCTCAGCGGGGCATGTCATCGACAGTTTCTGCCTCTCTGTATCTCCTCCATGTCAGAACAACATCGCTTTGGTTCACTCCGAGACGCGTGGTCTCTTCCCTTGTTGAAAGCCCTTCCTGGCACAAAGTAACAATGCGGGCGCGATCGAAGCGCGATATTGACCGTCTAGGTATGGCTGAATTACAGACAACACGAGCCGTGTACCTCCTTCCTGGTGGAATGACAGGAACTGATCGGCTGTCGGACCCCCTTCACCTAATAGGCGCTGCTCATGCATGCTTGTTTACGTCTTTGGGTGGGGTTAGTGACGTTTCTGAACAGTCAGAGGGACTGTGTCTGTGATAAAATATCAACAGTCAACGTCTATCTTCAGGAGATCTGGAAACCGTGGTGATTCAAAACTTTGTTTGATGTGTGTATTTTGCATCTCTCTCTCTCTCCCTCTCTCTCTCACACACACACACAACTCAGCGTATTTTTGTTAATGAAACAAAGGAGGAAGTGGCACTAAATATTCAAAAATCCTTGTGTAGTGTGGCGCATATGACATACTGCTAACCAAAACATCCTTCTAATGATAAATGTTAGCCGTCTGAAGTTAGTTAGTTAGTTACGTGTTCCACGATCAGTCTCGTGGAAACCATTATGATGTGGAACGTCTCAAGTGCATTAGAAATGACACATCAATCAAGGTTTTTATTAATGGCAGTAAAATAAAACATTGAAAAAGTATTTGTGTCTGTTTGCTTCGTTCACCAAGTCTTATCAAAGACATAATCACCTTTGTCAATGACATTATCATCCTTATCGATGATTTCATCGTATTCACGTTACCAGCAATGCCCGCTTTTGTCCCTCCACTCACTACCCACTCTTCCCCTGTCCACCGAATAACAGTGTAGTGTCTTTCTGGTAATTATAATGAAGCATCCAGTCTCAATGTAGCGGTCAAATTATGTAATTTTCACTTGAAATGCATAAAAATGGTGCCATGCTCAAAGATAAAACTGATTTCCACATCAAATGTACGTAACTTTTACTTGAATCGCGTAATATGGTGGCAGGCTGCAAAAATTACGTATGTTTTATTGGAGGTGTGTAAAAAATATTGTCAACACGGCAGTATTTCCAAAAAAATAGCATAACTTTCTCGCTCCAAATCTGGTGTTGATAGATCTTGCACACAAGATTGGGTGCCACTTTTCATCCTCCAATGCTGATGACCTTTCAGCGCATATCGCACAACTAACGTCACCCTCACGCTTCAAATCCTGTAACATTCTGCATTGTTGAATTACAACAAATGATTGAAAAAACAAGACATAAACTTTATTAAAAGAGTAGTGACTGGTGCAATGGAAGCTAACGTTAAAATGAGCGTCGGTATAAAGACTATGGAGAAGAAGGAGATGATTAAGATGAAGTACACAGTAAATGCAATGAACGGAATAATTATAACAGTTCGAAGAAGGAAAAGAGCACTGTAGGGAGCGTACAATACTCATCCTGAAAGCAGATGGTGCAGTACCTCTTTTTCCATTATACGTCACATTATCTGTGGTTGGAGGATCAGCCAGTTTTATGGCGGGAGTTTTTAAGGCAGTTAATGATGCAAAGACCGCTGGCAGTGACTTGGCTGAGATTCTCAAACATAATCATAGTATGCAAGCAATAGTACTTGGTGAAGGGAATGGCTTGTACTTAGGACCATACAGGACAAACGGGCTTGGTCTCTATTTATCCATATACAGTATTTCAACAAGGGCATTTACTACTATTGACCTAGAATACTACGTTAAAGAACTGGAAATACGATTTTGTGGTGTGTTTATGAGAGAAATTTATCCAAATTGCCTAAAAGGTATGAAAGTGTCATTGTTAATGTCCAAACGAAAAATGAACATGGTTTGGATTGGGTACTTGACAGGAAGTGCTGTAATGTGTATCAGTTCGAAAGCTTTATTAATCTAGCGCTGCCTCTGGGTATAGTGAGGTACTTTAAAAGTAATGCAGCTAAGTCTAACTATGAAACGCTTCTATTATTTAAAAGCCAGAGCTATGGCATCTTCTTTAAGTTTCTGATGACTAGGTAAATTAAAACTTTTTTACTACCGAGTGAGGTGGCACAGTGGTTAGCAAACTGGAGTCGCATTCGTGAGGAGGGCGGTTCAATCCTGCGTCCGGCCATCCTGATTTAGGTTTTCCGTGATTTCCCTAAATCGCTTCAGGCAAATGCCGGGATGGTACTTTTGACAGGGCACAGCCGACTTCCTTGCCCATCCTTGCCTAATCCGAAGAGACCGATGACCAGGCTGTTTGGTCTCTTCTCCCAAATCAACCCAACCACGGTTTTTAGCTCATATTAATAGTATCACAATCGATATCAACAAGCGCCGTCTAATAGCTCATATTAATAGTATCACAATCGATGTCAACAAGCGCCGTCTAACGTTTAGCCATTATGGTAAAAATTCGATTGTAGCGCTGTTTTTAACACCGTACAATATTTCTCTCATCAAGCGTATAGATTTCCTTACTCAAGTTATTGCCGGCCGGAGTGGCCGTGCGGTTCTAGGCGCTACAGTCTGGAACTGAGCGACCGCTACGGTCGCAGGTTCGACTCATGCCTCGGGCATGGATGTGTGTGATGTCCTTAGGTTAGTTAGGTTTAATTAGTTCTAAGTTCTAGGCGACTGATGACCTCAGAAGTTAAGTCGCATAGTGCTCAGAGCCATTTGAACCATTTGAACTCAAGTTATTTACCTTCAGTTCCATACCGAGTATTACGTCGAGAAACACTACTACACTTTAATATTAGCCAAAAGGACGAGAGGAGATCGAGAAACAACTACTTCTACGTTCATAGATTGTTTTTGTTAGTGGTCAGGAAATATTGGAAAGAGTTACTTTGTGAGGTTACTTTCGCTTTGTAGAGACAAAGTCACATAACATTAACTATGACTGTGAAGATTACGTGGCGAAAAAGGACACATCAACGTCAAAGTGAGCATTAGTTATAATAAAGAATTCTCAAACTCTGTGAAATGTGGCGTAAGGTACAAGTACATCTTAAGAGTTACATAAGTTGAAGGTGGGTGACAGCCTGAAACGCATCTTTGCATGAAATATGGATGTACAAAAAAGGGACCTCATTGCTGTATTTGTTTAAATAATTCAGTACGTAGCCAGTGAGCTCAACAACCATTAATATGAATAAACTATTAACCGTTTCAGACATCAATTTCTTCTGGAAGGAGGAATTTTTTTCTTTATTAGATGATTTTTTAATGATTTTTGATGCAAATTTTTTACAAAAATATGTACAGATTTTCAAAACATAATTTTTATACTTCGCTTCATTTTACGGACTAAAATAACAAATTACGAATTATTCTTTGTTGTAATAAATAGTAAAACAATGATTCTATAATTATCGTTGAAAATACCAATAACTATATACATTTATGCAGTGGAATATACCGAACCAACAACAGAATCTTTGTATCCTGTGGTAACCTGCTGCTGCACACTGTTACATTAACTTACTGGTATTTTCATAGTAATGCCCATCTGTGGCAACACATGTGCGTGATGAAAGGATTGATCTTTCACAAATGTTTACATCAGGTTTCCACGTGGAAAAAATATTTCTTTTGCAGCTAAAATACAGTAAAAGTTAATGTACACAATCGTAGCCAGAGACTCTGAAAGAATTGAGTATGTAAGTTCAATTCAGATAATCAGTGATAACTAGCTCAGTACCCAGCACTGCCAGGGTATGTATTTATTCCGTCTTCTAATAGTCCATCTCCTCCTTCCCCTTCATTCTGTTCATCTCCTGCTCCTCTCTCCGCTTGCTCCATCGCCCTCTCACTGTCCATCTGCTCTTGACCCCTCTGCACACTCCTCCTTCTACTGTAATTGCATCTCCTCCACCCCGTCTTTGTCCATCTCCTCTACCCCCTCTCTCCTCTCCATCTCCTACTTCCTCCTCTCGCTGTTCATCTCCTCCTCCATCCTTTGTCTGTCCGTCTAGTCCGCATTCATGTCTCCTCCTCTGCCCTCTCTCTGTTCATTTTCCTTGCTCCTCTCTCTACCCGTCTCCTGCTACCCCTATTTGTGTTCACATCCTCCTTCCCCCTTTACGTCACCCAATCTTCTCTTACCCTCTTCTCTCTCCCTATTATCACCCTCACCTTATTCGAGGTCGGTGGTTTTTAACCTAACAGTATTTCTTTCTATATTGTAGCTAACAAGTGAAGCAAATCTGACTGATACCATTACAGGAGTTTAGGATGAGGTTTTCACCCATACCTTTGCTCGTGTACTAACATGTCAAATATATTTCACACGTATTTAAAATAATTCATACGTATCAATGTATATTTCACTTGTATCTCTAGCGAATTTCGTGCTGCAGTTTCATTTTCACGCCGCACAGTATCTATGACGTTGTATCTCCTGAATTATGTGCCGTGCAGTGATATGATTTAGCAGGCACGTCTAGTGGTATATGTACTACTTCCTGCGAAATGTACTGCAAATAGAGTTAGTAGGGCAGAAGTAATAAATAAAAACGTCGCGCATGATGCGACAGTTTTTCATACATCTCAGTATTTGATGCCATATCTTCTGAACTATGTGTCGTACAGTGATTTAATTTAGCTAGCTCATTCAGTAGTACATGATAATAATGTCTCCATATGGCACAAATGCAGTTAGTACAGAAAAAAATTAAAACGCTATGCTGCATTTGATAGTTTGATTCCATGATCAGCGAAAACATAGTTAGGAATAAACCTTTCCGGTTAATTTTTTGTGGAGTTTGTCAGCGAGAAAAGGTTTGAAATTAAGCGCAAAGTTCGTTGCAGATCTCTAGGTGCTCTCACTCTCAAATACTGGATGAATGAAGTATGGGTATTCACGCTTCACAGACCACACTGCTTTTTCACACCCACCTACACCCTTTTGATAGGTATGTGGTTCTTACACCTTCAGAAATTCCTTCCAGACAGGAAGTGATATGTGTAGCAACTTTGGTTCAAATCGGTCCATTGGTTTAGGAGGAGATGTGGAACACCCATACGTACGTACATACACACATTTTTATAATATATATCGATACCACCCCATAGCCGGCCATGGTGGCCGAGCGGTTCTAGGCGCTTCAGTCTGGAACCGCGCGACCGCTACGGTCGCAGGTTAGAATCCTGCCTCTGGCATGGATGTGTGTGACGTCCTTAGGTTAGTTAGGTTTAAGTAGTTCTAAGTTCTAGGGGACTCATGACCTCAGCTGTTAAGTCCCTTAGTGCTCAGAGCCATTTGAATCATTTTTTTTATACCACCCCATACATTCACAGTGAACTTGTGTTGCTCAAATCGATGCAACAAGGCAAGTGGATTTTCGTCATCACAAACATAGTTGCTCCAACTGTTGAATATGCCCTCCTTTATTAACACAACATTGAAACCAAGGAAAATGCTTTTGTATGTCCGTCTTTCTAATTGAAGATTTGAGGAACTTCAGTCGTTCACTTATGTAATAAAACGGAACACCTACAGAAGTCTTTTCGATGTTATGTATTATATGACTACCAGTTTCGGTGATTCAGTACACCATCTTCGGGTCACAACTGACACTGAGGGGGGTTGCCTCCAGTCGTATCCACGATTCCATCGGTGACCAACATCTATGAACTGGATTTCGTAGACTGTAACAAAGGTGGTGTGTCTCCGACCAACAATTACTAACTCGGAGTTCGTAGCTGCTGTGTCTTCAATCATCAGCTACCAACATTGAGTTGGTAACTGATGGTTAGAGACACAACATCATTGTTACAGTCTACGAAAACCAGTTCATAGATGTTGGTCACTGATGGAATTGTGTATACGATTAGAATTAAGACCACTCCTCCCCCGACCGTCAGTTAAGGCCTGAAGATGATATACTGAATCACTGAAACTGGTTGGTTGGTTGGTTGGTTGGTTGTTTCGGGGAAGGAGACCAGACAGCGAGGTCATCGGTCTCAACGGATTAGGGAAGGAAGTCGGCCGTGCCCTTTGAAGGAACCAGCCCGGCATTTGCCTGGAGCGATTTAGGGAAATCACGGAAAACCTAAATCAGGATGGCCGGACGCGGGATTGAACCGTCCTCCTCCCGAATGCGAGTCCAGTGTCTAACCACTGCGCCACCTCGCTCGGTCTCTGAAACTGGTATCCGTATGATAAATAACATCAAAAGGACGGTTGTAGGTGTTACTGAAACTGGTATCCATATGATAAATAACATCGAAAGGATGGCTGTAGGTGTTCCATTTTACTACACAAGAAAAATGTGGCTTTCTGCGCAATGCTTTGGGAACTAATTTACAAACTCTAACTCGGAATGGGAAGTAACTGGAAGCGATAAATTTATCTTCAGTGCATAATGCGGATGCAATTATTCATGTAAGATTCTCAATCAGATGTTTGACTTGTGTCTAGAACTCGTGTAATGCGGTGGCCACTGGTTGAAAAATTGTCGCCAATCGCTTGTAATAGATTCTATTCCAGATCTTGGCTTCTGGAATATCTTACGCGGCCAGTATTTTTTCTTTCTAAGACAGAGGGCTCTTGTTCCTAGTAGGCGCCTAAGTACAGATATAAAATCACTAACGTGGTTGTCCTTAACGCGGGAACAGCACAACCGTTCTTCCAATGCAACCAGTAAGATGCATATCAGCAAACTCGTCATCCAATAAACGTACCAATATTACATTACTGGCCATTAAAATTGCTACACCAAGAAGAAATGCAGATGATAACCGGGTATTCATTGGGCAAATATATTATTCTAGGACTGACATGAGGGCTCTTGTTCCTAGTAGGCGCCTAAGTACAGATATAAAATCACTAACGTGGTTGTCCTTAACGCGGGAACAGCACAACCGTTCTTCCAATGCAACCAGTAAGATGCATATCAGCAAACTCGTCATCCAATAAACGTACCAATATTACATTACTGGCCATTAAAATTGCTACACCAAGAAGAAATGCAGATGATAACCGGGTATTCATTGGGCAAATATATTATTCTAGGACTGACATGTCATTACATTTTCACACAGTTTGGGTTCATAGATCCTGAGAAATCAGTACCCAGAACAACCACCTCCGACCGTAATAACGGCATTGATACGCCGGGGCATTGAGTCAAATAGAGCTTAGATGGCGAGTACAGGTACAGCTGCCCATGCAGCTTCAACACAATACCACAGTTCATCAAGAGTAGTGACTGGCGTATTGTGGCGGGCCAGATGCTCGGCCACCATTGACCACACGTTTTCAATTGGTGAGAGATCTGGAGAATGTGCTGGCCACGACAGCAATCGAACATTTTCTGTCTCCAGAAAGGCCCGTAGAGGACATGCAACATGCGATCGCGCATTATCCTGCTGAAATGTAGGGTTTCGCAGGGATCGAATGAAGGTAGAGCCACGGCTCGTAACACATCTGAAATGTAACGTCCACTGTTCAAAGTGCCGTCAATTCGAACAAGAGGTGACGGAGACGTGTAACCAATGGCACCTCATACCATCACGCCGGGTGATACGACAGTATGGCGATGTCGTCAAACACGGATGCGACCATCATGATGCTGTAAACAGAACCTGGATTCATCCGAAAAAATGACGTTTTGCCATTCGTGCACCCAGGTTAGTCGCTGAGTACACCATCCCAGGCGCTCCTGTCTATGATGCAGCATCAAGGGTAACAGCAGCCATTGTCTCCGAGCTGATAGTTCATGCTGCTGCAAACGTCGTCGAACTGTTCGTGTAGATGGTGGTTGTCTTACAAACGTCCCCATCTGTTGACTCAGGGATCGAGACGTGGCTGCACGATCCGTTACAGCCATGCGGGTAAGATGCCTGTCATCTCGACTGTTAGTGATACGAGGCCGTTGGGATCCAGCACGGCGTTCCGTTTTACCTTCGTATACCCACCGATTCCATAGTCTACTAACAGTCATTGGATCTCGACCAACGTGAGCAGCAATGTCGCGATACGACAAACCGCAATCGCGATAGTCTACAATCCGACCTTTATCAAAGTCGGAAACGTGATGGTACGCATTTTCCTCCTTACACGAGGCATCACAACAACGTTTCACGAAGCAACGCCGGTCAACTGCTGTTTGCGTATGAGAAATCGGTTGGAAACTTTCCTCATGTCAGCACGTTGTAGGTGTCGCCACCGGCGCCAACCTTGTGTGAATGCTCTGAAATGCTAATCATTTGCATATCACAGCATCTTCTTCCTGTCGGTTAAATTTCGCGTCTGTAGCACGTCATCTTCGTGGCGTAGCAATTTTAATGGTCAGTAGTGTACTTGACTTCAGGAAGGCATTCAGCACCGTCCCGTACTGCTGTTTAGTGAAAACATACGAGCTTACTCAGATTCAGACCTGGTTTAATTTCCTAAGTACCACAAATAAGAGTAATAGGTTCGTTGCTGTTTATAACGTATGTAAATGATCTAACAGGCAGCGTCGGAAACTTACAGAGACATGATGCGGTTCTCTATAAGGAGGTAGCCAGAAGGCAGCACATATTTGCCGAATGACTTGCAGAGGATCGATAAATGGTGCAGCCTCAGGCAGTTCACCCTTAACGTAAATAAATGCAACATAGAGTGAGGTGACAAAAGTCATAGGACAGCGATATGCACAAGTAGAGGTGGCGGTATTATCGCGTACACAAGGTATAAAGGGGCAGTGCTATGGCGGGGGATGTAATTTGTATTTAGGTGAAACATGTGAAAAGGTTTCCGACGAGATTATGGCCACAAGACGGGAATTAAAAGAATTTAAACGCGGGATAGTAGTTGGAGTTAGATGCATTGGACATGCCATTTAGAAAATCGTTAGGGAATTTAATATTCTGAAATACACGGTGTCAAGAGCGTGCCGACAATACCAAGTTTCAGCCATTACCTCTTAACACGGACAACGCAGTGGCCGACGGCCTTCACGTAACGACGGAGAGCAGGTGTGGTTTGCGCAGAGTCGTGACTGCTGACAGGCAAGTAGCAGTGCGCGAAATAACGGTAGGAATCAGTGTGGGACGTACGATGAACGTATCCGTTAGGCAGTGCAACGAAATTTGGCGTTAATGGGCTATGGCAGCCCAGTGCCTTAGTAACAACACGATATCGCCTGCAGCATCTGCCCTGGGCTTGTGATCGTATCGGTTGGAAAACCTTTCAGATGAGTCCAGATTTTAGTTGAAAACAACTGATGGTAGGGTTCGAGGTTGGCACAGTCCCCTCGAATCCATGGACCGAAGTTGTCAACATGGTACTTTACAAGCTGGGGCTGGCTCCATAATCGTTTGTGCGGTATTTTCGTGGAATGGACTGGGCCCTCTGGATGTTAGGCTACTCGGAGACCACTTTTATCCATTCATGGACGTCATGCTCCCGAACAACAGTGGAATCATTATGGATGACAATGTGCCATGTCACTGGGCCACAATTGCTCGCGACTGGTTTGAAGACACTCTGAACAATTCGCTCGAATGGTGTGGGCACACAGATCACCCGAAATGAATCCCATAAACATTTATGGGACGTAATCGAGTGGTCAGTTCGCACACAAAATCCTGCACTGGCAAAACTCTCGCAATTATCGACGGTTTTAGAGGAATCACGGCACAATATTTCTTCAGGGGACTTCGAACTACTTCTTGACTCCGTGCAACGTCTAGCTGTTGCACTACGCCTGCCAAAAGGAGGTCCAACACGACATCAGATGTTTCCAGTGACTTTTGTCGTGTCAGTATATTGGGCATGTATAGGAAAAGAATCTTATACTATACAACTACACTGTTTATGATAAATAGCTAGAAACAGTATCTACCTTAAAAATGTCTAGGAGCAACTATCCGGGCCGGCCGGTATGGCTGAGCGGTTGTAGGCGATTCAGTCTGGAACCGCGCGACCGCTACGGTTGCAGGTTCGAATCCTGCCTCGGGCATGGATGTGTGCATGGATGTGTGTGATGTCCTTAGGTTAGTTAGGTTTAAGCAGTTCTAAGTTCTAGGGGACTGATGACCTCAGATGCTAAGTCCCATAGTGCTCAGAGCCATTTGAACCATTTAGCAACTATCCAAGACGACTGTCAATGGAATGACCTCATATGGAAAGCAGATGCCAGACCGAGGTTCATAGGTAGAATCTTAATGAAATGAAACGGATTCACGAAGGAAATAGCTTACTAGTCACTTGTTCGGCCGATCCTTCAGTATTGTTCATCAGTGTGGTTTTCCTTACCCTGATAGAAGAGACAGAGACGATTCAAAGATGAGCGGACGTTTCGTCACGGTTTCGCTTAGTCGGCGCGAGAACGTTACAGATATGCTCGTCAAATTCCAGTCGCAGCCATTAAAAGGGGGTGTGTGTGTGACGGAGAGGTTTGCTGTTGAAATTTCGAATTAGCACTTTCCCGGAAGAGTGGGACAACGTAACACTTGCCCCATCTATATCTCACGAAATAGCCCCAACGAGAGAATTCGACAAATTAAAGCTAATTCAGAAGATTACCTACAATCCTTCTTACCAAGCGCCATGCGCGAGTGGAACAGGGAAGGAGGTATCAGTTAACGATATGAGAAGTCCTCTCCGCCAGACATCGTTAAGTGGCTCACGGCGTATGGTGTTTATGTTTCGACAATATCCCTGAATGCAAAAACATGAGAAGAGCATTTTTCGAACTTATGAATAATGGTATGTTTGGTAAAACTAAGCAGAACGTACGAAACACGAGAGATAGAAACCAAGAACATCTTGGAAAAGCAGTTACGGAGCAGTTGTGTTTTTTGAAAAATTTAAAAGTGGTATTTTTAAGGAAAGGTTACTTATTATTGAGTTAAACACATTTAATGTTGTGGCTGGTAAGCCAATAGAGGTAAGAATGGCTATTTTACATGTTTCAAAGATCCATGTAATAGAGTTTCAACATAGATACATAATAAAAAATTTCCCAGTAGAACGTCTAATACTATCTGACGTAAAAAAGAGCCAAAGTTGGAAGAGTCAGTTTTTTATTTAATAGGTGACTGGTTTCGGGTTATCTGAACCCATTTTCTAGTCATCCAAATAGACAAAATGGTATATTCCGTAATGACGTGCAAACGATGTTAAGATTGTTCATACACGTATATCAAAGTTAAGTTTTCTCTATGAACATTGGCGCAACACACTGATTGGGTTTTTCGTTTTGATGACTGGTGCAATACTGCACTGTGATTGGCTGATTAGTACTATTGGCTGGTAAGGTACTGGACTGTGACTGAGATATCTAAATGTGCATGTGTCTTAGAGTAAAGCATTTTACCGACGAGGCAGTTTTTGCTGACGTAACTATGTATCAGGTCATTGCTGATACAGCATGTCACCGGTGCACATTCGCAACACGCACATGTGGTGTCATCCCATACCTGAGAGTTAGATTAAGCGTTACACACCATCTGGTCACTGCCTTTCCGATAAGCACTGTGCGATTCAGATCTGGACATTTCACAGGCTAGTCCCTACGATCGATATCTCCACTTGTGGCACATTCAGCCAACAGAGTAACTTAAAGAGAATAGGAATTATCGCCACGGAAAGGAATGCGGGATGAAATAAACCTTACAAAGTCGCAAATATAGCTCCAGTATATCATCTCTGTACGTGACCCGCCAGGTTAGCCGAGAGCGCTAATGCGCTGCTTCCTGGACGCGGGTAGGCGCGCCAGCCCCAGATCGTATCTGCCCGGTGGATTAACGATGTGTGTCTGTGTGCCGGCCAGCAGGGGTGTGGTTTTTAGGCATTTTTCCACATCCCACTAGGTGGATACTGGGCTGGTCCCCACATCCCACCTCTGGTACACGACTCGAAGACACTTGAAACACGTTCGCACTGTTTCATGGTTTACACTAGATGCAGACACCTGGGGTACACTGATCCGTCCCAGTTTGTATAGGGTGGCGGCAGGAAGGGCATCCGGCCACCCCTTTCAATTAACCATGCCAAATCCGATTGTAACAACGCCCACCCTGTGAAAATTGCGGGACTAAGGTACAAGCGAAAGCGAAATATCATCTCTGCATAGGTGGGCTTTATAAATTTTACTTTCACCATTAAAAATGCTGTGAATGTGGTACACATTACCGTAACCAGCAGCAACTGCAGATGAGTCAGAAGGGACAACGCACTTATTGAAAATAGTAGATATTACACAAATATTTGAAGATTTTAGGCATATAAAAATCTGAACCATATGGACCTTTGTCATCTTAGCCTTGCTGAGGACCATGCATTGCAGAAGGCAAGGGAGCCCAAGTCCGCTGCTCGAATCAGTTTTGCCACATGACCCCTACGGCCTACCCATACACAATGTTATTGAAGTGTCTAGTTGTGTGGAAGTTGTCTGGAGATCCACAATGCACCGGCAACATGTTTTGCTGTAGTCATAACTGTACACCCACGAGAAACAGAGATACTTCAGAAATTCCAGCTATTTTTCACCGTTTATGCATCGTGAATGATTCAGTCGTCGAAGTAGGAGCTCCTCAACAACGCCTGCCCTAACACATCTTATACTTTTCTGATGAGATGATACCATCATTCCATGAGGATTTCCTGTGCTCTAGACCTAGTAGCTGACTAGACCATTTCTACCGAAGGTCGTTTCATGAATGAAGCGGATGGATGCAAATATTCTGAAACAGTTGTGACCTCTTGTAAAAACCAGCGGAAAAAGATTTTCGTAATAGTACTTGCAGATGATAAAGGAGGTAGTGCTAGTAACGGTTGACGTGTAACATCCCCTAAATAGTTTTTGGTGTATACCATGTCGGCGGGCTACTTGCATGCAGCTTCCCCGGTTTATCGGTTGGACTCTGTTCCTGCAGTTCTGTTGTGCGAACTTCTCTACGAATTCGTCGTACATTTCAAAGATTCCTGTGTCATACATATGCCTAAAAGTAGTTGCAGACGACAGGCTGGTGTGTCCTGTTGTGGTTCCTTTCGCGGTAGACCCACATGTGTTTACCCTTCCGAACATTTTAATTTGCATAATACAGAGCATGAATGTAATCTCGACTTATCATCGGTATATATACTGGACCACCGCACCCGCACTTCAAGGCAGCCGTGAGTGGTAGCCGAGCGGTCTGGGCGCCTTGTCACGGTCTGCGCGGCTCTCCCCGTCGGAGGTTCGAGTCCTCCCTCGGGCACGGATTTGTGTTTCGTCTATAGCGTAAGTTAGTTTACGTTAGATTAAGTAGTGTGTAAGCTTAGGGTCCGATGACCTCAGTAGTTTGGTCCCATAAGACATTACCATAAATTTCCAATTTTTTTTTACTTCAAGGCAAGTCTAGCTGTATCAGTCTGCAATGCGATACAGCATAGTGTGTATTCTGGGGAGTGGTATCGTGTAATACTTCAGTGCTATCTGTCAAAGGAAATACACGTATTCGTATGAAATTCTGCACGTACGGTAATAGAGTTCGTAAGCAGACACTCACCTCGTGTGTGTAAGATGTGCGGCGTCGATAGCACACCTGATGTGCGACTACGCGGAAAAATGCCAGTCTGTCCGAGGCAAAAACAATGGCGAGTGCTGCATCTAGAAGCAGAACACGTCCCGCGGTTCCGCTCGGTAGACCACTCATTAAAAATGTAAGCTGCGGCCGCATCACCGCCCGGCCTTCCGAATTATGCGCCAACACCGAATTCCTCCCACGCTCTTGTTTATTCGAGATTCTAAAGTCTGCTGTCTCCAAATCTCACGACAATATCTCACAGACACTTCGAGTGGACATTTAATAATCACAACTTTAACTCGTTAATCTTATTTAACATGGCCTTCCGTTGCTCATCATGCAGGAACTCACACAGACACTCACAAATTTCTTTCCGACTGTAACTGATTTTACTGACAGATTACCTAGCCCTTGTTCAAACGGTATTGTTTCATTGCGTCTATTTTCAGGCATTGCATAACTTTTGTTTGTGTTACCATTAGTTCTTAGCAAGTCTCTAACGACGCTACGTCCTATATACTGCTGCGTCGTTTGCGAACGTCCTCAGATAGCTTCAAACCTTTTCTACCAGAGCGTTTGAAACAATTTCAAAACTTATAAGTCATCTTTAATTAAGAGAACTGGATGCCGGAAATAGTGTAATGATTTTACAGATCTCTTTGAAGCGTTGCTATACTCTGTGCTGCCATTGAGGAAAGATTTAATCATCAAATCGCCCGTAAATATGATTATATGTCATATATAGAGCTACATTGGTCACGTCGTCTTCAATTAGGAGACATATACGTCTATACCTAAATGCGTACTCTGCATTTCACGCTGAAGTACTTGTCAGAGAGTTTATAGAACCATTTTCAAACTATTTCATGACCTTTCCACTCTCGAGTAGGGGAAAAAGAACAGCTTAATCTTTCCATGTGAACTCTGATTTTTCTTATTTCATTACGACGGTATTATCCCTCAATGTAGAATCACTGAATACATAGTCAGGCCCATTTTAACATATAAAACCCATGTACCAAAAACAGTAACATTCATTAATGCTGGGATTTGCCTAACGGAGTACAGTAGTGAAAAGAATAAGCACAAGTTTGATAGGCACAAACAAACATTAAATCGCGAGGAAATTGGATAGTAATTGCCATCATGTACCATAGTTCCATTAATCACAAATGACGGTAACCGTACATTATGTCCTCCTAACTAAAAGTGGCCGTAACAGAACACACTGCTGTTGTTTGAGTCTTATCCATCTCCTCCTTTACTCTTACATGGTAAGAGTCTCCGACCACCGAGCAATATTCAAGGATCGGTAAACGGATATTTTTCTTATGATTTACTTTCTTCGTGGTATTGGACCCTACAGGCTTTACCAAATGACCGGTAGATACTACTGGTCTCTCGACTGAGCAGATGCATTCAATTTGCTTGTAACTGAAACCAATTTTCCTAGATGACAGATTGACAATTTAGTGTCCTGAGCAGGTCTTTCCTATCGGACACATCATTGGCTCAGTGTTTCATTATCTACTAACAGGCGCAACTAATCCAAATTTTTCCAAATAATTTTAAACTTGTTTCTACATCTACATCTACATCTATGTGATTACCCTGCTATTCACAATTAAGCATCTGACAGAAGGTTCAATGAACCACCTTGAAGCTGTCTCTACCGTTTCACTCTCGAAAGGCGCTCGCGAGAAACGAGCACTTAATGTTTCTGTGCGGCCCTGATTTCTCTTATGTTATCGTGATGACCATTTATCCCTATGTAGGTAGGTTCCAACAGAATGTTTTCGCAATCGGAGGAGAAAACTGGCGGTTGAAGTTTTATGAGAAGAGCCCGTCGCAACGCAACACGCCTTTGTTTTAATGATTGCCACTCCAATTCACGTATCATGTCTGTGGCAGTATCTCACCTATTTCGCAATAATATAAAATCAGCTTCTTTGAAGTTTTTCGATGTCATTCATCAGTCCCACCTGATGCGGAACCCACACTGCACAACAATACTCCAGAATATGGCTGATAAGTGTGGTGTAAGCAGTCTCTCCAGTAGATCTGTTGCACCTTCTAAGTGTTCTGCCAATGAATCGCAGTCTTTGATTTGCTCTACCCACAACATTATCTATGTGATCGTTACAATTTAGGTTACTTGTAATTGTAATCCCTAAGTATTTAGTTGAATTTGATTTGTATGACTTATCGCTTAAACGAAATTTAGTGGAATTCTTTTAGTACTCATGTGAATAACTTCACACTTTTCTGTATTCAGAATCAGTTGCCACTTTTTGCACCACACAGGTATCTCATCTAAATAATTCTGCAATTCGTTTTGGTAATCTGATGACTTTACAACACGGCAAATGACAGCATCATCTGCAAATAATCTAAGAGGGCTACTCACATTGTCACCTATGTCGTTAATATAGATCAGGAACAACAAAGGGCCTATAATACTTCCTTGAGGAACGCCTGTTATTACTTCTGTTTTACTCGATGATTTTCCGTCTATTACTACGAACTGTGATCTTTCTGACAGGATATCACGAATCCAGTCGCACAACAGAGGCGATATTCCATAGGAACGCAGTTTGGTTATAAGACGCTTTGTGAGGAACGGTGTCTAAAGCCTTCTGGAAATCTAAAAATTTGGAATCAATTTGGCAACCCCTGTCGATAGCACTTATTACTTAATGAGTATAAAGAACTAGTTGTGTTTCGCAAGAACAATGTTTCCTGAATCAGTGATGAATACGTGTCAATAAATCGTTTTCTTCGAGGTAATGCATAATGTTCCAAAACCCTACTGTAATTTGACGTTCATGATATGGGCCTGTAATTCAGCGGATTAGTCCTATTTCCCTTTTTGGCTATTGGTGTGACTTGAGCAATTTTGCAGTCTTTAGGTACGGAACTTTCTGTGAGCGAGCGGTTGTATATAATTGCTAAAGATGGAGCTATCGCATCAGCATAATCTGAAAGGGACCTGACTGCTATGCAGTGTGGACCGGCGGCCTTGCCTTTATTAAGTGATTTAAGCTGCTTTACTACACCGAGGATATGTACTCCTATGTTTCTCATCTTCGCAGTTGTTCTTCATTGGAATTCAGGAATTTCTGATGAAGGTACAGAAAAATTCTTCGAGGTACTCAGAATTCCTGAGGTTATCAGCGATAAAATACGAGGAGAGGAAAGCGATGCACTACTTGTACAGGAACTAGGGTTCAGGTGTAAGAGACGCAGGGCATGGAAGGGAGACAGCGGGCGAGAAGGGAATGAGATAGTGCTGCATCATATCCACTTGTCATTTTGTTTGTACACAGAGCTAGTAGTAAATAAACCAAAGAGAAGTTTCGAAATTGTATTATTTTGGGTGTAGCGTCACATAAATCAGGATGTGGACCACATATATGGAATCGAAGACAGATGCTAAGTCGATAGTCGAAAACGGAGTAGCCCGCATCTCGTGGACGTGCGGTGGCGTTCTCGCTTCCCACGCCCGGGTTCCCGGGTTCGATTCCCGGCGGGGTCAGGGATTTTCTCTGCCTCGTGATGGCTGGGTGTTGTGTGATGTCCCTAGGTTAGTTAGGTTTAAGTAGTGCTAAGTTCTAGGGGACTAATGACCATAGATGTTAAGTCCCATAGTACTCAGAGCCATTTTTGAAAACGGAATCACAACTGCAAGTTACGTGAGCTCATATTACTACCGAAGAGAGAAAACAAATCTTCTTAAACAAGACACAGTAACGTAGTGTAACAAATCAGTTTCCAGTTCCAGAAAAGCGAGGTAACAGTGGCATTCGGATATCGCCGTCATGAATGCTGCGACGGTGAGATACGAATTGCCTATATCCCCGCCAGGCTTAGTATTTATTTACTTCACTAGACCAAAGGCCATCTCTTCATGGCGTGTTTCAAAGGTCCTCAGGAGTCTTGTCAGTCGAAAGTGGCTATATCAGCCTCACAAATAATATCATCGCCATCTCCGAGTTTGTCTCCATATCGCTACGGTGACGGGGTATTAGTTCCTTCCTTTATCCTTCCAACTGTACATAGGAGCAGTAGTGCCTGGGCTGAAATCGAGACTGATGATGAAGCGCGGGGGTGGAACGTAGGGGGTGGGATTGGAGGGCGAGGGTGGGGGGGGGGGCGAGGGGAAGTGGTAGGAGAGATGGATATCAGTGACATTTTGACATTCGGCAGCGCAGGCATAGCAGCAGGAATTTGTTATTTCTACGGGACGGGATTTCAACTGCTGGGGGACAGCCTCTCGACCTCTACAAGTACAAAATAGTCTATTTCCTGTGGTGTTCTCTGGATAATGGGTGTACGGCGTAAATACCCATGACTCACAGGGAGCTTCAGTGAGTAGTGTGCAGAAGTCTGCAGGACGACGGTCGAGAATGTGCTTGGTGAGAGGCATATCCAGCAGTGATGGTGGTCTCGGGCATCTACTTGTGAGACGTGTCAGTGGTATTTCTCCCCCTGTGCATGCTCGTTTCATCGTTCATAAGCTGATGAATTCAAATAATGAAGGAGGACTAGAGTCAGGTGGAATAATATGTCGATGTATGTAAAATTTTATTAGGGGTAGATTGCTGAAAACGGCTTCATTATCCATGTGAAAAATCATAAGATATTTGTATTTTATTTTAGTTTAATCTTCCGAATTCATGAGAGTTGGCGGTGACTACTGATGGCCATTATTGCGGAGAAAGGCGTAGGTCTCTACGAACAGGCCAGTCAACGTGACAGAAATTCAGACCACAGTTCCCGGAAGTGGAAGTTCAAAGACTGGTGCAGGAGTACTAGCAGTTACCGAGATAAAGATACTGCATAGTTTGCATGGACGGACACCGCTTAGCCATGACCTGATGGAAGAGTTCAAGGGAGTACAGAAAGGATGAGGAAAAATAACATATAATAAAGTTACGGGTCGTCATAGTTAGGAGATAGGAGAAATTGTGACTAGTACGATACCGAGAGCGTCTCTAATCATGCCATCGTCTGAAGCTATTATAATATTAAAAGCAATATTAATCCAAAAGTGGATAATGTGAAATAACTGAATACAGGACGGGCAGCAGTGGGGATGACGAGCCATTGTTTCGGGAGAACGTGTCTGGTGTTGGGAGAACTCGTGCGTGAGTCCAAAGTCAGCTCTGCCTTTATACCATAATAAGGTATAATAAGCTTCGATTTTGTTCATACTGTGTTGACAATGCCTTATCAAGTATAGTCGCGTAGGGATTGAATTTGATTGAGGGTGGCAAAGTACATTTTGTATTTGTGGAAATCTACGCAGTCTACAAAGTACATTTTGTATTTGTGGAAATCTACGCAGTCTTTGACAATGGTAGTCTATGAGCAAAGCTTATGTCATGTGAGACACTATATCTTCACTTCATTTCAGTAAGTATAAGGGGCGATCGACAAGCGTCAGTATAAACGCCATGTAGCGTGATTCATGTGCGTGTATACAAGCACGGACATGTAGGTAAGTGATTAGTGTAGCATTCGCGTCTTTCCGACGTGCGTGCGGCAATTGAGAAAACATGAACTATGGAGAAGTTATTACCAAATGCGATCAAACAGGAACAACGCGCTGTTATTCTTTTCTTAGCTGCCGTAGAACGAACGCCAGTAAACATCCATTAGAGAATGAAGAATGTGTGTGGGGCAGCATATCTGTCGGAAACCACCATCGTGGAATGGTGAGCCACGTTCCGTGCTGGTCGCGATTCGACACAAGACGTCGATCGAGTTGAGAGGTTAATCTCATCCATCACTTACCAACCCATGTAAGAGACACTCGGGCACCTGTTCTGCAGTCCTGATCTCTCTCATGCGATTATCACGTCCTCAGTTCCTTAAAAAATGTCTTGAAGGGTAGACGACTCCTGTCGGACGATGTTGGGCAGCTGGCATTTACGGACTTCTGCACGCAGCAGGACACGGTGTTTTACCAAGCGTGTACCTTCAATTCTGTGCGTTGGTGGGATGATTGCCTCAAGGCTCAAAGCGATTTTACCAGATTGGCATGCTGATTCGGGACTGTACGCCATTCGAAAGGAAACGTTTTGATCGCCCCTTACAGGATGCTTTGACTATTCCATTGCTCAGCACTGGTCATGATAGTAGGTTAGTTTATTTTTGTGTTTCTTGGAGAATATCACCCTGGCATTGTGGTTTGAAGTCCCACGTGACAGAGAGCATAAATTATATGCCGTACAGAACAGCAGAGAAGTGGTGGCTTGGAATGGTAAATTCATACGACAGTAACTTTTTCTCTGGTGTCAGTAGCGTCGCGTCGAGAGTACGAAGTTACAGTAGCCTGAACTCCGTGAATTCTGGTAACTTTGTACAATTAATGTAAGTACTGTACACACACAAAATTGGAGGACACTGGATCTCAGAATTATGCGTTTCGACCGGTTTCATCTACTTGGCCGTACACAAGCAGCATCTCGGCTTGTTCCCGACATGAATTCCGGACCATTCCGCTGCTTACAGTACACTGCATCATTCACACAGCTTGCAACACACGAGGAAAGCACGGCACATGGGCATAGGGACTTTCATTCGTCAGCGACGATGAATTTCCGGACCAATATTCATAATATGTTTTTTCCTCCATTTCCTGTGAGGAATCCGTCCATGCGGTTTGTCGCTTTTATTAATGTTCATCCTGGATATTGACTTACCGTGAAAGATGTACTTATTATCATAAAACTTTGGTTGTTTATTATTTATGTAAACGTAATTGTTGGTAAGCGTCAGCTAGACATATCTTAGACTAGATCTCAGCCCACAGGAACGTAGCAAGTAGCTTTTGGAAATTTCTGGTAAGGTCTAATTGGGCCAAACTGCAGAGGTCATCTGTCCCTAAGCATACACACTATTTAATCTAACTTAAACTAACTTACGCTAAGGACAACACACACACCCATGCCCGAGCGAGGACTCGAACCTCCGACGGGGCGAGCCGCGCGGACCGTGACAAAGCGCCCCAGGTCGCTCAGCTGCACCGCGCGGCGGCATGTAGCTCTTCTGGGCTCGGATTCTGATAAACATCTACATTAGAACAAGCTCTGAGAGTTGCTATAAAATCTCTGAACAATATTAATTTTAAGTAGAACGGTGTTGGTCACCCCTTGCCTTGATTAGATAAGTACCACAACACCTAAACTCTAAACGATCAATTTCCGTTTGAACTACTTCCTTCACAGCAGAAAGCAGGTACCCAGACTGAAAAAAGGAACGACTAGCAGCACCATATTTTAATGTTTGAGGCGCTTCAAAAGTTTGCTCGTAACCCAGATCAGATTCAAATAAATCAGAGATTAAGGGTCCAAATCACATACTGAATACTGTTAGGTATTATGTTGACGAAATCTTTCATGTGCAACACCATAGCTGGTATAAGTGTTTAGAAACAAAATGTTACTTGCTGTCAAGATTTATTAATATCAGAGGTCAAATGTTATTGTATATAAAGCGATATGGAGTCTGTGAAAAGAATGGAAACTGTATTAAGTAGTGAATTACAGGCATCTAACTGGAGAGACACGCTTCATGTGGCCAGCAGGAAGTAGTGCAATCGAGCACAATAATTAGCTTGTCGTAAATGATAGAAAACAGAGTTAAAAACCAAGTAAGATGTGAGCTTGGAAATTCTTGCTACCAGCAAGGCGGACGTGACTGGACGTAGCTTATGTGTAATGTTTACTCTGCTAACAAGAGCGGACCATGCGGCATCACGAGACTCGAGAGCAGTTACAAGCCACAATCCTTGGACACAGCGAACAGAGTACGGCCTGTTCGTCACATAGGCATCACGTGCTGCCGCGTGACACACACGCAATGCTCGAGAGTACTGGAAACTTCTAGAACAAGTGGTGCCGGGTGCACTACCGCCTATAAAAAGGCTAGCCGCCATAGGGTTGGGAGATGGCGGCAGTGACGGAGCAGCTGGTCAGTCGGTCAGATATGGTTTAGCTGCAGTTATGATGCTGTGAGATTGTAGTGCAGTGCTGCGTAACCACGAGGGGACTTAGACTCATTTCCATGTAGACAACACATAGTCTGGTGCGCCCGCCTCTGCTATATTGGGACTTGGACTCAGGGAGCTATGAGAAGTTACACAACTAAGAAGGATGTTAGTAGACTTTATATATAGAACTGTTTATAAAACGGATGTGCCAGGGGTGCTTCAAGTGTACATATCTTCATGCAATTATTTATGATTGCATCCAGTGTACCCTGAGATCCCACCCGAGTTCCGTATTCTAACTCACCCTACAGCCATCTTTACAGTGGAGCAAGTGCACAGAAGACAGCCCACGAGCACGAGACCTCCTGCCAAGTAATTTCTTTGACGCGCACTCTTGCAGTCCTTCCACTCCTTCTCAGGACTCGTCAGTGGGACACGACGAGCTCACCCCCGGCGAAAGTGGTATACCACAGCATTCATGGACACTGCCGGCGTGACAACATGCTGTAAGCAGTGGAAATAGTCACGGCCAGCTGACACCGTCCAAAAGATGGAAGCGCTGGCCTAGGTCGGGAAATTCTACATTTTTTGAGGAGGCTCGACAATCTTCTGGAAAGACTTTGGTCATTAAAAGTACTTTCAGTGGAAGCAGGAGAAAGTAAAGCTGCCAGGAGGAAATCCTTCAACACCCTGAAAAATCAGCACACTAACGGCAGTCGGAGGCAGTCTCGACAGTGGCAGATGAGTTAGGCGGTGAGAGTTAGCGAGTGAGTCACTGTCGGAGTAGCTGAGTCATCAGAAACCATCACTGTGAAGTGGTAGTTCAGTGATGGTGGAGTAAACTACGAGAAGACTTCACTCATTAGATGGAACACTGATTTTCCGATAAGTACCCAGCCACAGATCTTACATTGAGGTTTCTACCTGGAAGTAAAGAATAATCTCAGTAGACTTTGTCTCTAGATGTTGGTAAGATTAATAGTACTTTCGTGTGTCAGAACATACGGAGGAACACGTGCCTCCTATCACTAATCGCCTAGTTTCTAGCTGTTTGCGTCGCTACGGGGAACAATTGGTAGCTTTCTGTGTATAGGAGTGAACGAGCGCTGTTTCGCACACGTCTCTTATCTTCATTCTAGTAATTGATGGTGTAATGAGCATGACTCGCTAGCAAAGCACTCGTCTCTGATATTAAAAGGTAGTATTCAGGAAGTGGGGCTGCTAGAGTGGTGCAGTGTAATGGCTGATGGGTAAATTGCCACAGTAATTCACCTCTCTGAGTAAGTTTCAGTTATTGAAAAATAAGTGTTCGTAAATTGTATTTGGAACTGTTTCCACCCTTATTCATTTTCTGCAAGCTTTTATTCTCCGTTCCCACATCACCTGTGCTAAAAATCCTAGGAAACTTTCTCCCCCTCCCTCCGTTGAAAGGAAAATAGCAGATTTCGGTCCACAGCGTCGCCGACGTCGTGAATGCTCCAAGGAAGCCCCCCTTTCTTACAAGACTGGTGGGACATGACAGTACACAGTATAAAATATGACTGGCCCAAATTCATGATTACATGAAATGATCTCTCAGCCTTTTAAAGCAATAGGAAATTATTGCACGTTACCAAACGATGTTTGATTGCATCCAATATTGGTGAGCAGACACCTCATTTTCTATCCATGTTATTAAGGGATACGGGAGCTGACGACTAGTTAAAAGAATTCTTTAATCTGAGTTTCCGTTTCGGCTCGTGGCACCGGTGTGACTCGTGCACCCGCTATCGTGCTGAGGCAGCAACGGTCTCACCGTTTTTTGCGAGCAAAACACGCGGCACTATGTTGTGACCAGTTGCACAGGCTGTCACTAAGGAATTTGACAGAGCAGTATTTATTGGTTTTCGCTATACGTTTCCTAGCTTTCTACAGGAAAATTTACACCAGTATCATTAGAATTTTGGTTTAACTGAAGTCTAATTCTTGCTATTCGACATTAAAGAGAGGTTTACTACCTTTTGGTTCAACAAACAGATTTTTTAAATTGCATTTTTGGATCCCTAAAAGTGTTTAGAATCTACCCCTGAAACGGCTTTTCCGAATACGGAAAGGAAATGTTTGTCATTCGCGGTTGAACAAAAAAATGCACCTGCCTGAAATCGACCTTTTTCACGCACCAGTTTTCTTTTCTTTCGGAGGACGCGTTATTGTACCGGTGCTTGGGAGGAAACACAAAAAAATTCAAATGAAAGTTTGAACGCGTGTGTTCGGAAGTTAGCCCCCAAGCATTTGCATTCTGGTGCGAAGACTGTGGAGATTGGGACTTCCCTGACAGTGAGCAGCTTCAACGAAGGGTATTCAGCAATTATGAAGATCATGACAACGGTGAACGTCACCCTGGGACTCTATTCGACGCAGTTCGCCAAGCATTCGGACGACCACCGGATTCAAGCGGCCGAAAACCACTTGTCACCGGCCGTACGAGTGGCTCTGCAACAGCGCAAGATGGCCCAGATCGAGCAGAATACCCTCTATGAGGAAGAGGAAGGACTAGTTTATGGACCCGGAATAGCAGATTGAACGTACGTAGCATAATTTTGCAATATATGTAGTCAAAACTTCAAACGCATTTTTCTCGAAATGACTTTTTTCTATCGCACGGTATGGTAACTTCAAATGTACTGAACCGATTGGCATGATTCTTTATTTTCGACGAAGCTAACTAAATTGTCTAGGAGTTGTACCACTTTTATTCCGATCCATTAACTATAAATATTTTTACTTGGACGACGAAGTCGAAAAATCGATAAAAAAACCATTTTTTTTCAAATGGCCGCCAGTTTGTTTCCTATGGTCCAAGTAACTTAAGCGAGGTACAGCTGCTAAATAATCTTATATACTTCGCTAATGTCAACTCAATTTGGATTTCAGACGAGCCGGCTGACCTGTGACATACCGCGCATGGAGGTCTACATCGAAATTATGTTTCGTTCCGACGGCACTTCCGCCTTTCCTCTTCGACATTTCCAGTCGAAAAAATTCTAGTTTGTAGAGGATATATCAATAAACATTTTGAGCAAATTTGACATTGATATCTATAACATCCCGAGAAAAAAATTCTCAAAGAACATGCTTTTTTTCTGGCCAAAGGTAGTAAACCTACCCATAAGTACATTCCTAATCGGCTTATTTTCATCTCTATAGAGAGAAAACAAGATCAGGGTTTAATGACACATCAACGTCGGGGTCATTAGAGACAAAATACAAGTTCGTATTGGAGAATGATATCAGCTACGTCCTTCTAAAGAACCATTCCCACATTCACCTTAAACGATTTAGAGAAATCATGGAAAACCTAAATGTGGTTGGCGGGACGGATCTGAATAGCCGTCTTCCCACATCGTATGTTTCCTTGCCCAACCTCGCTCAGTTCACATGTTTGATGATGCATCGGACTCTATAGGTAATAACACTGACCTGTTAGTTAAACTTATCGCATGACTTTCACTTCTGACACGCCTGAGTGAACGTTGGATGCACGTTGTGCAGCTGGCGAGTCAACGCTGATCGCACGTTGTACCACTGAGGCAGTTTCAAATGACTGAGCTATACGAAGAACCCCATTAAACTCTAAAAGTGTTTGTAAGAACACTAGGCCGAACTTCCTGGTCGGGAGCTAGACGACAACCTCCCCTAATAAAGGTGCTACGTAAGACATGTTACAATGTGACCATAAAAAATGTCACATTGTTCCATCATGATTTATATGACTCCATAATTTTTTTTTGAAACTGGTTCAAATTTTGTTTAGCAGTGTGTGCGTCGCGAAATGAACGGAGAGCAAACTACAAAATATTTGGAATGGCAAGCTGCTATTCTCTAAACGTTGTCTTAATCGGCAAGGGAATTCGTAAATTTGATTACTAAAAGACATGAATAGTGCCAACAGAACATGTTTCCATTCTGCACCTGATGGTTGACCTTACACGCAACTGTGAATTCATTTAATGTATTTCATAACGGCTGTAGTCGTAGACGCACGGTTGACTACATATGGAAGTTTGAGTCTTACCAATAGCGCACTGACAGCCAAATGGTAAGGCGACCGCTCGCGATAAGCGGGTAATCGGGTTCGAGTCCCAGTCCGGCAGAGATTTTCATTGTCATTCCATTCTACAGCTGGTGGTTGTCCTTATTCGCATTAATGTATTTCATAACGGCTGTAGTCGCCTCAGTGCCTGTTGCTTTGGACATGCATACATCGTAATCAGAATCGTACAGGCACTGCAATATCGTATTTCCAGCCTTGCTAATGTGTAGAAACAGTTGGAGATTTGTATAACAAGCTTGTATCACATCTTCAAACGGCTAAAACGCAAGAGCTCGCAACGCTGCGTTAATACTTGTAATGTTGATGGTGTTTGTGGATCATAGTACAGCTCTCTTAAGCCCATCAAAAAGGCTGTCTTCTGCTCCTGTAATATCTCGGAACGTCTCATAATCTTCTGTCGTTTCCACAGTAACATCAGCTACTGAAGACAATTCAACACGATTTGCGACCAAGATGCATTAATAACATGCAAACGTTTCAATTCCTCGTCGCCACTTCTGTGTCGTATTCTGAGACAAACAGGGTTGGTCAGTGCCGTGAGCCACGTATCGTGAGAAAAGCAAGATCGATGCAAAGTCGATGGTCGAAACCCCACTCGAAAGTGAACTTACGACTGTAAGTATCGTCATCTAAAATCAGTGCTGAAGAAGAAAGCCAGTATCGTCTTGAACAACCATACACAGTTCCCCAAAGTTACAAATCAATGTGTAGGTCCATAAGAGCGCGGTAATGTTTGTTTTCGCATATTGGCGTCACTGAGGTTTCAGTGCTGAGATACTGTACTTACTATCGTCCACCCGCCGAGCGAGGTATTTATAGCCATAACGGGCCAGAGACCTACCCTTATGACTTATTTGCAAACTGCGAAAACATCTTCTGCTAAAATGACAATAATATGGCATCCGCACCATGAAAAAAGTGGCAGCAAGTTGGGGCAATTAAATTCGGGGAGAATAAATAAAAACTTTCAAGTTCAACGATGAAACTGTAATTTTATTAAATGCACTGGATAATATCTTAAAAAGAAATTATAAGTTTAACACAATATAAGTAAAGCAAGGTTAAAGGAATGTAACCGAAGTAGTCAGACGATGATGGAAAATTAGATTACGAAACGAGATACTAAAGCAGTGAATGAGTTTTACTTTTTGGACGGAAAACTAATTTGCGTTGTGCAAAGTAAAGATGACATAAATAGCATATTGGCAATATCAATGAAAACTTTTGTGAGAAAGAGAGATATGTTACTCTTAACGTCGAACTTAAATTTTAGTATTAGTAACTAGAATACAAAGAACAGAATTAATGTTCCACAGTAATATTTGTTTAATAGTTAGTTGTGAACCGGCTTTCTGCTTCTTAGGCTATCGTCTAATAACTCGATACTACACAGATAATCCATACAATTCCAGCGAGAATTCATAGCTCTGCAAAGATTGCTGTACGAAGATATGTGATATTTTCTGACTATATCGATACAAAACACAAGCATAACGTAAGACATATTGAGACTCTGGAAAAATAAATCTTATACTATAGTACATTCAAATACTGAAACTATGTGAATGTATAAGCCAAAAATTTTCTAGAAGTGGGTAGCGGCACAGGCTATTGTATCATATGGGCAAAGTGGTGAGTGTGATGAATAGACCGAATTAAGGGATGGGAAGAAAGAAGTTGCCTGTCTTCCAGCAGCAGTGTACCGTAGGTCTCTAGAGGAGTGTACCGTTCCTAATGATTGAAGAAACGCACAGGTCATTCCTGTTTTCAAGACGGGTCATCAGACGCACAAAACTATACTTCTATACAGTGAGGTGATGAAAGTCATGGAACAGCAATATGCACATGTACAGATAGCTGTGGTATCGCATACTCAAGGCATAAAAAGACAGTGCGTTTTTGGAGCTGTCATTTGTACACAGGTGATTCATGTGAAAAAGTTTCCTGCCCGATTATGACCGCAAGACGGGAATTAACAGACTTTGAACACGAAATGGTCGTTGGAGGTAGACACATAGGGCATTCCGTGTCGGAAATCGTTAGTAAATTCAATATTCCGAGATCCACAGTGTCAAGAATGTGCCGAGAATGTCAGATTTCAGGCATTACCTCTCATCATAGACAACGCAGTGGCCGACAGTCTTCACTTAACGACCGAGACGAGTGGCGTTTACGTAGAGTTGCTTGTGCTAACAAACAAGCTACACCGCTTGAAATAACCGCAGAAATCGATGTGGAATGTACGACCAACGTATCCCTTAGGACAGTGCGGCGAAATTTGGCGTTAATGGTCTGTGACAGCAGACGGCCGACATGAGTGCCTTTGCTAACAGCACAACATCGCCAGCAGCGCCTTTCCTGGGCTCGTGACCGTATCGATTGGTCCCTAGACCACTGGAAAATCGTAGACGTGTCAGATGAGTCTCGATTTCCGTTGGTAAAAACTGACGGTACGGTTCGAGTATGGCGCAGACCCCACGAAGCCATGGGCCCATGTTGTCAACAAGGCATTGTTCTAGCTGGTGGTGGCTCCATAATGGTGTGGATTGTGCTTACATTGAATAGATCTAATCCTCTGGTCAGTTCGGCTGCTTGAAGACCATTTGGAGCCATTCATGGACTTCCAAACAATGATGGAGTTTTTGCAGACGCCAATGCGCGCCAAGACATCGGGCAATAATTGCTCGAAATTGCTTTTAAGAACTTTCTGGACAATTCGAGCAACTGATTTGGCCACACAGATCGTCCGACGTGAATTCCATCAAACATTTATGGGACATAGCCGAGAGATCAGTTTGCACACAAAATTCTGCACAGGCTACAGTTTACGAGTTATAAACGGCTATAGAGGCAACATGGCTCACTATTTCTGCAACGACTTGTTAAGTGCATACTACGTCGAGCTGTTGCACTACACCGAGTAAAAGTAGATCCAACACGATATTATGAGGTATCCCATGACTTATGTCAGCTCAGTGTGTCTCTGACGTCCATCTATTATACAGTATTGAAAGATGTTTTATCTCCACGTATGATGGAATTTCTGCCAACAGTCTTGCCGCAGTGGTAGCACCGCTTACCGTCACATCACCGAAGTTAACCGCTGTCGGGCTTGTCAAGCACTTGGGTGGGTGACCGCCTGGGTTCTGCTGAGAGCTGTTAGCAAGCGGTGTGCAATCAGATCATGTGAGCAAACTGAGGAGGTACGTGACTGAGAAGTAGCAGCTCCGGTCTCAAACTGACAACTGCCTGGAAAGTGGAGTGCTGATCACATGTCCCTCCATATGCGCATCCAGTGGCACCTATTGTCTGAGGATAACAAGGCGGTCGTTAGGCCTCTAATGCCTGTTCTGGAAGCAGTTACTTCCACAAAATATCTTAGAGTATAAGTGGAACGACCACGTAAAGTTAATAGTGAGTGAGGCAGGCGCCAGACTGAGATTCATTGCAATAATCCTTAGGAAATATAGTCTATTAACAAAGGAAGTAATTTACAATACACTCTTCCAGCCAATACTTGACTATTGTTCGTATATATGGGATCCGAAACAGCTAGGACTACTAGAGGAAATAGAGAAGATCCAAAAAAGAACAAGGCGTCTCGTTACAGGTTCATCTTTGTCATCTTTGGTTTTGGTGCTCCGGTGTTTGCAGGATTGGCCGACTAGGTCGTTTCCAGGGGACGCCCGATTGCGGTTTAACAGCGGAAGATGGAAACGAGGATATAATCCAGATAACATCTTTGTCTCCGAAAAGGTATCCCTGCAAACTGTAAAGCAAATCGAGGACCCAATTCCAAGATCGCAACACAGAGCAATAACTTGCTGCATTACTGCAGTAATCAAATCAGATGTAATGCCCTTCAAGAGACGCTTCAATTTCAAAAAAGCTCATTGGGAACTTTGCACAGAGGACCTTGATAAGGAGATCCTGGAAATTAAACCAGAGATACAAACATATGAAACTTTTATAGACCTTGTCAAGAAAATCTCTCGTCGGCGCATACCTAGAGGGTGCCGCACCCAGTATATCGCTGGACTCAATGGTAGCAGCAAGGAAGCTCTGAAAAAGTATGAAGAACTGTACAATAAGAACACCTTCTCAGAGGAAACGATCCAGGCAGGTGAGGTACTGATGTCTGGTATCTCCGCAGCGAGAAAGGAAATGTGGTGCAACCTCCTACAAGAGACGGACATGAAGCACAGCAGTAGGAAGGCATGGAAACTGGTCAAAAGTCTCAACAACGACCCAACAGAACCACAACCAAATTACAGTGAAGTTACACCTGATCAGATAGCTCACCAACCACTCATGAACGGAAAAACTAAAAGGAAGATCAGGAATGGCAAAATTAAAAGAAAATTGAACGAGGAGATTAGCTTCCTAGCTCACCCGTTCTCCATTCAGGAGCTACAAGATGCCATCAAAGATTTGAAAAACAATAAGCCCGCTGGCCTCGACGATCTGAGATCTGAGCAAATTAAACATTTTGGACCGGGAGTACAAGCATGGATCCTAGAGCTAATGAATAACTGTATTACAACAATGCAAATTCCTAAACTGTGGAGGAAAGCTCGGGTTATTGCGTTACTAAAACCAGGGAAAGACCCAGCTGAAGCTAAAAATTTCCGGCCTGTCTCACTGCTTTGTCGTGTATTTAAAGTGCTGGAGCGAATGATCCTCAAACGCATAGCTGATTATGTGGACAAAGCCCTCATTAACGAACAAGCTGGATTCCGACCAGCCGACCATGCTGTGGCCAAATCCTGAATCTCACACAGTACATCGAAGACGGCTATCAGAGAGGAGAAGTAACTGGGGTCGCATTCCTGGATCTCAGTGCTGCATATGACACAGTTAACCAGAAGTTGCTTACCCAGAAAGTGTATAATGTCACTAAGGACTACACGCTTTCTATGTTCGTGCAATGTATGCTACAGAACAGACGCTACTATGTAACCTTACAATCTAAAAACAGCCGATGGAGGACACAGAAAAATGGACTTGCACAGGGCAGTGTCTTGGTTCCAATATTATTTAACATCTATACCAATGATCTTCCCATCAGCCACCAGACACGAATGTTCATATATGCTGATGATGCAGCAGTGGCCACACAGGATAAAACCTTTGAACATGTGGAGGAGAATCTCACAGGAGCCTTAACAGAACTTGCTACCTATTACGACGGCAATAATCTCAAACCAAACCCCAGTAAATCACAAGTATCCGCCTTCCATCTTAGGAGCAAACAAGCCAAACGGAAACTCCGAGTCATGTTGCAAGGGGAAGAGCTGAAACATACAAACAGCCCAAAATACCTGGGAGTAACATTGGACAGAGCACTTACTTTTAAGCAGCACTGTCACAACACAAAAAAAAGGTCTGTGCCAGGAACAACATACTGCGGAAGCTAACAGGTTCATCGTGGGGAGCTCAACCACATGTTTTGCGCACCACAGGTCTGGTGCTGAGTATCTCAGCTGCGGAATATGCGGCGCCGTAAACGAAACTGTACGTATCGCCACAGGATGCCTCAAACCAACTCCCACAGACATAATTTACCCCATCATAGGCATAGCACCACCCACTATCCGCAGACAAGTAGCCGCCGAGACCGAAAGATCAAAACAAAAGAATGATCCTCGACACCCGATGTATATGCACCGAAAACAACGTGTCCGGCTGAAATCCCGCAGGAGTTTCATGGAAACTACTGAAGAGCTCGCCACCAAGCCCGTCGCAAGGCGGCTATCTCTCTGGGAAGAAATGGTGCCACACTCCACAATGGAACTACTTGAGGAGGGATCTGCAGGATTTCAACTACCTTTTACAACTTGGAGGTCATTAAACCGGCTGCGCACTGGAGTAACTGGGTGCAAATCAAACCTATTTAAATGGGGTTACAGTGATAGCGATAGGTGTGAATGCGGAGCAATACAGGACTTGGACCACCTACTGATCTGCCCAGATATGTCTATAACATGCACTAAAGATGATATTTTGAAAGTCAATGACAAAGCAATCTACGTTGCTAATTACTGGGAAGGGAAGATATAATTGGTGCATCCGGACACGGAAGAAGAAGAACAGGTTCATTTAGTAAGCGCGAAAGCGTCACGGAGGAGCTCAGGCAGTTCCAGTGGCAGACGCTACAAGAGAGGCGTTCTGTATCACGTTATGGCCTGCTATTAAAGTTCCGACAGCGTACATTCCTAAAAGTGTCAATCAATGTATTGTTTTGTCCTAAATATACCTCGCGGTGAGATACTCAAGCTAAAATTAAAGAGATCGAGCACATACAGAACATTACCATTAGTCGCTCTTCCCACTACTGGAACAACCAGAAAGGGAAGTAACACTGGTGCACAAAGTACCGTCAGCCACAAACCGTAAGGTGGTTTGCGGAGTGTAGATGTAGATGTAGTCAGTTATTCCCTTTCATTTTTCGTAAATCATCGTCATAATTTCTGTCGAAATAATGGAGAACGTGTCATAAATATGACACGAGGGCCATTATTTTTCGACCTCCGATTGGTCGCAAAATTAAAACTTCATTGAAAATTCTGCGACATTTTGCGCAGATGAGTTGCGCAGTACCCCTAGTATGCCCTTGCATCCCATTACGTTGCATTTTTCACTCCTGAGCACACAGTGCTTACGAAAAGATTCCTAGAAAACAGTATCTCCCACGAAGTGTGAAGTTCTTATGAGGGTTTCACCTGAGTTCAGCCGAGTAAGGTGGCGCAGTGGTTATCACACTGGAGTTGCATTCAGGAAGGTGACGGTTCAAACCTGCGTCCGGCCGTCCTGATTTAGGTTTTCCGTGATTTCCCTAAATCGCTTCAGGCAAATTCCGGGACGGTTCCTGTGAAAGGGAACGGCCGACTTCCTTCCCCATCCTTCCTTAATTTGATGGGACCGATGACCTCTCTGTTTAGTCCCCTCACCCAAAATCAATCAATCAACCAACCTGATTTCATGGAGCCCACGTAACGTAACTGTCACTAGTTTCTTTCTTCATGACAATTATCCGCCGCATACTACAGGAGCAACAAAGATGCCCCTGCAGTGTTTCCGATGGGGAATATTTGATAGTTCACCATACATCGCTTAATTGGCTCCCTCTGTTTACCTCTTTTCCGTCACATGAACCACTGGCTATGACGACTGCATTTTGGCACAGAAAACGAGCTGCGTACCAGCGTAGGGAAAGTACGGAAATCACAAGCATCTGCCGTCTGTGACGGGGATACTGGAAGCTTCGTAGCACAGCACGACAAATTTCTAAGTCAGAGCGGCGACTATTAAGACAAGTAGCAGGAACATGCAGTTAAATGTTGCAAATACAACATGATTTTCACTGTGGTTTCCATTTCGATGTCGATAGGGTGTTGAAAAAAATTTCCCCCTTGTATTTGTATGTCTGCATGCGACTAATTTCATGTAACTAAATACAACACTGGTTCACATTTATAAAGAACAAATTCATTGCTTTGTAATACTACGCAGGTAGATATTGATACTTAAACGTGTTTTTTTTAGCTACAAATTCTACCACTTTTTAATGAATCTTCGTTTACGTTATAAAAGAAATTTTATAGAAAAAATGATTTTGACTTGGTATAAAATTTTCGTTGTTATCTTCCTAACATTTTATGTTACTAAACGAACAACAATTTTTTTTAGACCGCATGTGAACCTTCTTTCTGAGCAGCTGAGAGGTCTCATATGTTTCATCTAGTATTGTAGCTATTCACATTAAAATTCTTCTCGAATTCAAATGAACTGTCAACAAAGAATTTCTGAGGGACTATACATATTGTGAATGAGAGGTTAAAATGTCTGAATCCATGAAAACGGGGTACTAGATGAATGTTGGTGAATAACAAATGTTATTTTCTCTATTGGCTTATGTGGAATCAGTACTTAATTTCTAAGAGATGAGTTACAGAAGAAAATTACACTATAGATATTAACGAGAAATAATTTAAAAAATGCTAAGATGTTGATTTGTTTATTTCCAAAGCTATCAATTCTACGAATTTCCGCACGTAATTGTTGAAGTAGATCAGTAATACGTTCTTTCAAGTTCAGTTTCCAACGGCACTAAGAAACACAACGTTGGAACTTTCTACGCTGTTTATTGACTCCTGTTCATTTGACATATTAATTATAGATGCTACAGTATTTGTTGTACTGAATTTAATATAGAGTTTTTTGGCTAAGAGAGGGTCCATTTTCGGAAAACCCTTAACAATCATTTGAAAAACGATGTTAATATCTTTTCTGTTTCTTGATCTCTAACAAGATTTAGTATGATGCGTGTGGCCAGCCGTTGTGACCAAGCGGTTCTAGGCACTTCAATCCGGAACCGCGCTGCTGCTACGGTCGCAGGTTCGAATCCTGCCTCGGGCATGGATGTGTGTGATGTCCTTAGGTTAGTTAGGTTTAAGTAGTTCTAAGTCTAGGGGACTGATGACCTCAGATGTAAATCCCATAGTGCTTAGAGCCATTTGACTCATTTGAATGATGCGTGTGTCGCGTGGAAAAATACTAACTTGCTTTATGTTATTTTAGCGGCAAGTCGTTCTCATACAAACGCTATAGAAGTGTAACCAAAGCTTTTCCCTTTTAGGGTCTATGATTATTCCCGATTGTTAAAAGTTTTTCTCCTTTTGGAATGGTTTAAGTTATTCAGCAGATTCTTTTTTTTTATGTTTATGCTATCTGGTGACTATGGGTATAAATGGCATTCTCATTAGAGAAATTGTTCTGGAATCGAAATAGAAATTTTATAGTTTCATTAAAGAATGTTTGAGGTCTCTCTTCACTTCCCACCTCATACCAGTTAGCGCATTTTTTCTACATGTAATGTGTCAACTCTGAAAATGCTCCCATTTATCGCCTTTGTTCTGTGGTGATATTGCAGTCTTCAGGTTTTCGTTGTCCATTATGTGTGCGCGTATGTTTAGGTGTGTTGGTGGAGAAAGTGCTGGAAAATAGGTGGGAAAGTGTGTAGGATCGAAATAGCTGATACATGGTAGTGTTATAAATTGTGGTTGTGTGTTCACTGAAAGTGAGTAGATTTGTGACAGACGACGTATGGCCTTTAGCTGATTATCATACAGTGACAATAGAGACGGTGTCCTGTCTAGCACTATGATCGCTGGAGTGGAAAGGAACGTACGGGACCGGAGAAGGACGGTTAAGGGATTAAGTAGTCCCAGAGACAGCCACAATATGACCAAATTTCTTAGTAAACGACGTTACAAAACTACTTACATATGTATAAAATTACTAACTACGGTATACAAATGAAACAAGCACATCGATTGCACCGCATCAATATGACGAGAGTAGCCAGATTAAGATCTTGCCTTTCATCCAAAACCGTGTTACAGCTACAGTCAGTTTAATTGAATACTGTACTGTTTTTCCCTTTTGTACTCATCCTGCGTAATAACACTGACGTCAGCGTTAAATCAGATGATAACCAAGAATGTTATCCATAAAATGTAAACAATGAAATATTGAGCCATCTGTATAGCACGGTAAAAAGAATGTCGTGTAATTAAGGCCTCCCGGAGGGTATACCGTTCGCCGGGTGCAAGTCTTTCGATTTGACGCCATTTCGGCGACTTGCGCGTCGATGGGGATGAATTTATAATGGTTAGAACAACACAACATCCAGTCCCTGAGGGGAGAAAATCTCCGACACAGCCGGAAATTGAACCCGGACCCTTAGGATTGACATTCGGTCGCGCTGACCACTCAGCTACCAGGAGCGGACTGTAACATGCTTGAAGCACCACTTTTAATTGAAGAGTGACATACTAAGCGGACTTTATTAACCGGACTGCGAGTGAATTCCGACATCGAAGACATCTGTTGAGGTGTGGTAGGACGGCATTTACATGTAAAATATACAGCTTATATGTAAACTTACTTGAGTAGTGTTAGACTGGATAACATTTTATGTTCAAATACGGCGATCATGCCGCGCACATGTGCTACACTATTACAAAGAAAGCAATCAGCAGTGCAACATTAGAATAAGTAGATTTGATATGAAGTATTGCTGAAATGATTAGTAATTATATTTAGTCGTAATTAGTACAGGGAGCCTTTGCATGATTAATTAATGCGGAAGTGTCATAGTAGCGAGGCCTATTACAAATGATGACCTCGCGACAGCAGATCAGATTCGCAATAGTTCACTGGACGTATAGACTGTAATCAGAAGTTAGTGTAGGTAGCATAATTTAAATTTTAAATGATTCGTGCACCACTTAGATTAACTTTTACTTAAATTTTGTTTATTCCTTTCCAAACGACAGGTAATGTGAGGTACCAAATGACCTGCACGATTTGAATATCCGACGTATCGTATAAGATGTGCGATGAAAAGTAGACTTATAAATATTTAGTTATTTAAATGGGAGCAAGACTGGAGGGAGTAAGGCAATGCAACAAATAAGAGCGGAGAACTGCCCTAGGTCTAGACAGCGTTTTTGCACTGAGCAGTGGGTTGGAGAGTTCTTCGCAGTGAGTCTTCAGGAGCAGACATGCTGTTCTGCTTCCTTTTGGTCGCAGGTGTTAAGAGCACTGTTTAAAGGTTTGATTGCAGGCTGTCGCACTCAGAACTATTCCTAGGGCTATCAGTTGTGATTAGCAGCTATTAATCGGCGTACTCTCTTCAGTGACATTTACCATTGGCTTGCAGTGCTGCTGTAATTAGGATATATTTAACATAAAAATAAAAGCAAATTTGAATACTTCAGAGTGAACTACATCACTAATGGTTCCTCAAATCAGTCTCCTTGTATATAGATTAGTTTTGTGTGGTTCATCTGAACACAGCACTCACCATGGTCGGTTTGTACCGCGAAGGGTTTAGTCTCCCACTAGACAAAGAATAATAACCAAAGTGTTATGTTGGGCTGTACAGTTTAGGAATCTTTCTGGGGTAAACGTAGCATCGACTTTAATACATCGGTGGGTGCTTGTGAGTATTTGCAGCAAGAAAGGCCAGAACCGTCGTAAGATTTATGGAAATGGAAATGGAGTAGCATACATGGTCTACAAAATGGTTCAAATGGCTCTCAGCACTATGCGACTTAACTTCTGAGGTCATCAGTCGCCTAGAACTTAGAACTAATTAAACCTAACTAACCTAAGGACATCACACACATCCATGCCTGAGGCAGGATTCGAACCTGCGACCGTAGCGGTCACGCGGTTCCAGACTGAAGCGCCTTTAACCGCACGGCCACACCGGCCGGCATGGTCTACATAAAAATGACAGGTTTGTAGGAAAGGAGAACTCTTTGTTTGTGCCATGCGCTTCACGTTGTTGCCTGACTCGCCTTGCCTAGTGGATAACCTGGGAGTAGGGCCTCAATGCCGCTGAGGGGGTCTGGGGATGAGCGGAAGGGGTGTGGGGAGTGGGGGAGATAAGAGACCATTATGAGAAAATGCACACACCTCCACAACGGGATGATGAATAAAAGTTTCCAAGTTCTACGCAAAAATCAAGACAGTAATTTGCGCATAAATTCCTGGAGATTTCATATAGCGCCGCAAGCGGAGATTGCTCTCACGTGCAGTGCCTCTCGAACTCTACTAGCGAACTAGTGTTTGTTTCGTACGGGGTCTTTGGTTCCTGATCGACGCCGATTTCAAGGGGTTTCAGAAGGAGCCAAATACATGAGTGCTCATGTGTTCAACAAAGTAACGGAGCGTATCAAATATTTCATGTGTAATATGGTGGAGTTTAAGACCGAATAAAAAGTTTTTGTATTGGACAATTATATGTACCCCATTGAACAGTATCTTCATAAAAACTTCTCAAATTGATGTTCAGGTTTTTTGTAATTTGTGTTAGTACTCTACTATAGTAACATTTCATCGCTGTTAAACAGTTTCACTGTATTGAGATTTATAAACGCACATTCTCGCCTCCTTTGCAAATCCCGGAGGCCCTTCTCGTGGGACCCACGGAAGAGGACATGAAATGTCAAATGTAACACGAGAAATATCGCGCGAGATTCTGCCAGCGACACCTTTGGCCGATCGTCATGACTTAAGTTGCCGTTGCGTCTGCTCAACGCCAGTATGTACGTCGCCGTTAACATACTCGTATCACGACGAAGGTCCTCAAAGTAAGTCATACTGGCTGAATAAGTAAGTTCACAGGTCGGAGGAAAGCAACCGCATACCACTTCCCTCAGAATCAGGTCCAACTTTCGAGTTGATGACAGCTTTACTTACTGGGATTTAAAGAAATTTTCTTGCATGATTACTATTGCATACAGGATTTGTTAGTTTGCATGTCCCATGGATAATGAATGCTATCTCTCGTGGAATATGTCAGCTTATAAATGTAATACACCTCTTTAATGTGAAATGCAGCAAGATATTTAACATTTACAGTACTGTCTTTCATTTTGAGCTTAAGCTATCAACTTATTAACTATGCTTTGAGACTATGAGAACCATGTGATTCCAACCAGCCGCTGCGTCATCCTCTCACTCTGACGTCATCTGGGTGCGGTAAGAATGGACATGGCTTTCCAGAACTTGGATCTGGTACGTTACATTCAAGTAGTTCCTCAATTGGCGCCATCAGTCTGTGTGAACACCGATCCAGTCATCCGAACAAGGAAAAGCCAAATATTATGGATTAGTTCAAATGGTTCAAATGGCTCTGAGCACTATGGGACTTAACATCTGAGGTCATCAGTCCCCTAGAACTCAGAACTACTTAAACCTAAATAACCTAAGGACATCACATACATCCATGCCCGAGGCAGGATTCGAACCTGCGACGATAGCGGTAGTGCGGTTCCAGACTGTAGCGCCTAGAGCCGCTCGGTCAACCCGGCCGGCATGGATTAGTAGTGCCGCTTAAAATATAAGGCAGTGACACGCAAGTGGTGGCAATTGAAAGCCTTCTGTTTAGTGGCGGAAGAGGTCCCCATATAGAAAGAAGGTAGCTGCAACCAATTTAGAGAGAAACGGACGGCAACAAACACAATGATACATATCTCGAGTATGGCATCATTTATGCGTTGTAATGTTTATTTTTAGCATCGCATTTTTTTTATTCATAAAAATATCTACCATGAGCTCACGAACAGGACTTCTACAGCTAAGCCCACCTTGGATTACATACAGTATTGCTGAATGTAAAATAGGTTTTTTTTATAGAACAAGTTTTGCACTTCTAGTGCTTTCATTATCTCAGGCATATGTTTCATGACATTTTGGCTTACTGTTTTAACACCGTCCTACGAATTTGATGGCGCTAACACATTCGTGTATGATGGCACTCGACTCACGAGTAGCATTTCGAATTCTGATAGTGGAAGATATTTTCTTTTCAATATTATCCATCTTACGGGCGCGTAGTTCCGCTTGTTATATGTATTCCGCATGCAACACACAATAAGGTAATGTTAAATACAGAGCCGTGTGTTTCATGAACCACGCTTTCGTGATCTGACTCGCCATATGATTATTTCTCGTTCAGCTACAGGCAAAGCGTGATACACTTACAAACATCAACATAAAAATTTAAATTAACATTAACAATGATTTACAATAAAATTTTCAGGGTTTCCAGCCACAAAAGTGCTTGGTCACTTATCACATGTATGTCCATCAGATTTCCTCCCTTAAGTCCGTGTACGTCGCACTCAACTATATGCTGCATGGTTTGACTCTCTCCGCACTCACAATTGGGGTCCTGGAAGAAACCCCACTTTTTCAGCAAATATCCGCACCGACCAACACCTGTCCGCAGACGATTTAGGGTTACCCACACTCTACGTTGGAGTTGGAAGCCTGGAACTCGTTGAGATGGGTCCTCAATAAGGAAACTGTTATTCACTTTGCTTTCCTGCCATTGCTGTTTCCACAGGCTATCGATATCAATCTGTTGTTTGAGTTCTTTCCAGAAGGGATTTCTTGACATCAATCTGTCAGGGGGAGGAGGTAGGTCCCTGAACTTTTCTTTGTACCTCTGGATTGCTCTTTCACGTCTAATCGAGGGTGGTTCGATATTGGCAAGGACGGGCAGCCAAGGTTTCGGGGTGGGTCTTACTGTTCCTGTTATGAGCCTCATTGTCTCGTTAAGTTGCACATCAATATATCTGACATGCCTACTGCGGGCCCAGACGGGTGCGCAATATTCCGCTACACTATACAGAAGTGCCAGTGCTGATGTGCGTAGAGTTTCAGTGGAACATCCCCAGGTTGTTCCTGCCAGTTTCATTATGATGTTGTTTCTTGTTTTCATTTTTTGGGCGACTTCGTACAGGTGGCTCTTATATGTGAGAGTGCGATCTAGCTTAACACCCAGATATTTTGGCGTTCTATCGTTTTTCAACAATTTACCTTTTATTTGCACTTTTAGCTCACGATTTGCATCTTTGTTACACAAGTGCATTATTGATGCCACGGATTTAGTCGGATTTACTTTGAGGTGCCAGTTGTCATAATATTGTTGTAGTCGTTCCAGATCCCTGTTTAAAATTTCTTCCAGTTCTTCGAAAGTGTTGGCGTGAGCCGCGATAGCGATGTCATCTGCATACATAAAAGAACGAGATTCCAGGTTTGGGATGTCCGCTATGTATAAATTGAAAAGGCATGGAGCCAGCACAGACCCTTGGGGGAGACCATTTTGTAGTGTCCTGTAGCTGCTTGTTTTCCCATTCAGAGATACCTTGAATCTCCTGTTTATCAACATATTTCTGACTAGATCTATGATCTTCTTGCATTTCACGACTTTTGACAGTTTATACAGTATCCCTTTTGTCCATACGGTGTCGTATGCTGAGGTGAGATCTAATAATACCATGCCCGTTTTCTTTTTGTTTTGGTAACCTCTTTCAATGAAAATGGTTAGGGCGAGAACTTGGTCGCAACAATCTCTTCCTTTTCGAAAACCGCCTTGCTCTGGGGGAAGAGCAGCTTCTATTTTACTTTCTATTCTTCCTAGGATGACTCGTTCAAACAGCTTGTAAGTGGTGCACAATAAAGATATCGGTCTATAATCTTTAGCATTCTCTCCTGTTTTCCCTGGTTTCTGGATGGCTATGACTTGTGCGTTTTTCCATTGCTTTGGTAACCGGCTGGTATCTATGATATTAGAGAAAAGAGAAGACAGCCATGCTCTTCCCTTTGGCCCGAGGTTCTTCAAGAATTCTGGAAGAAGGCCGTCACAGCCAGCTGCTTTACCAGGTGACATTTTCTTTAGTGCTATATTTATCTCTTCTTGTGTTACCCAGTTCGCTAAACCTGCTTCCTCCTCGCTTGCATCTAGCTCTTCGTTCATCAGTTGGTGCAGTTCTTTTTTCTTCGAGGCGGAGGCATGGATTCTGGATGTTTGTAGTATAGAAGAGCATATCTTGTTAGGGGTCATTTTATTATTGATGTTCTGTCCCTTGAATTGTGTTCCGCCAAGTTTCCTCAGTAGACTCCAGCTCTTCTGTGAGGAGTGCGTAAAGTCCATTTGTTCCATCCGCTTTTGCCATCTCTGTTTGCGTTCCTCGTCCATAGCTCTTATGAGCTGTTCTCCTAGTTCTGGATTCTCTGTTTTGTTATATTCATCGAGTAGTTGTTCGCACTCCTTTGTCCAGCATGGGATGTATTCTTTCCGCGCTCCTCTTGGTATTGAGTTATGTGCCGCTTTAATAATTAACTTCGTAAATCTGTCGTAATTTTCTGGAATTGGGGGAATTCTGTTTACATTATTTTCAATGGTATCTTTAAACTTAACCCAGTTAGCCTTCCTGAGGTTCCAGCGGGCTATAGGGGGCTCTTTATTACTGGTATTTGGATCCCAAGGTCTATAATAACTAGTCTGTGTTGGCTCCGAGGAATACGGCTCAGTACAGTTCTCTTGGACGGAAGTGCTATTCCAGTTTCTCCAGACGAGACAAAACAAAGATCGGGCGTTGATGTTGTGCCCCACGCTCCTGAACAGAAGGTGGGGGTATCTTTTGCATCGTATATTAATGTATAATTATTTATATCTGCCCAGTCTGCCAGCATGAGTCCTTCTTTGTCGCAAGACTGATAGCCCCATCTGGGGTGGTGGGAGTTAAAATCGCCAATTATGACTGCAGGGTGTTGTGGGTTAGGTAAAACAGGTTGTTCCCATTTTTCTGAAGGTGGCTTGTACACGTTATACACAGTCATATCGTTTAGTTTGATTCCCACGGCAAATTCGTGGTGCATAGTTTCCTCAATATTATCAACCAGTTCTTTCTTGATCAGTATTGCAATACCGTGTTTATTATGGGCTTTATAGCCCACAATTTCATAGCCTGGTATTAGAAGTCTCGAGATATTTTCTTCTGATAGATGTGTTTCCTGCAAAGTCAGCACATCAATTTTTTCTTCTGTTAGTAGCTTTGTGAGGATGTCTCCTTTTGTCCTCGTGTATCCTTCTATGTTAACTTGGCATATACGTATTCGTCCACGCACTTGGCTCCGGGGGGGAAACTGAGGCATTTGTCTCGCTCTCTTGCGTAACTTCGCCTGTGAGGGCCGGGAGGTATTACTACGTCCGGCCGCCGTTTGGTGGTGACATTTGCTTCTCGTGTCGCAGCTCGTCCTGAGCATTTCGATTTTCTTCTCGCAATGCGATCGTTGTGCGGCACGATACTGGGGGGGTAGGCCACGTCGAGGCTGTCACCATCTACCCCTGATGATGAGAGAGTGTTTCTTGAAACGCGTAGCTTTGTGTAAACATTGTCTTGTTATGTGATGGGTGCAGAATAAATTTAACGAGAGATATTTACGACCGGCAAGGGGAGGAAACGGTGTGGAGTAAGGTTCCTGATTGCCAGCCTTGGTGGCGATGTCGTGGGTTAAATTTCAAAGCTCTCCTCAGTTTCTCGTGAAGTGAGGACATGTGACACTGTCGATTGTCATCCGAGCGTCGTATGCTCCCTCTTCATAGAAGCAGGCTTCCTCGCACTATCCCTTCTCTCACAAACATGGCTCACTACTCATCATGATCGCTTTTACATAATCTGGCATACATGTAACTGGTACGCAATTCACCGATGTAGTGCTCAATAGAAAAGCTAGCACATGAAATGTGCACAGAAGTTAAAGCAAGTATTATTTCAACAATCCCATCCAGAGTTACACACTAATACAAGAGAGCATATCCTGATAAATATTATTTCCCCTATAGAGCATCTGTATCAGAAGAAAAGCAGCATTTTTCGTTACAGTTGCCTTTAGTAAGCGCTGAAGTGTCGCGGAGATGCTCAACCAACTCCAGTGAGAGACAGTGCAAGAGAGGCGTTCTGCATCACGGTGTGGTCTGCTGTTAAAGTTTGAAGAGCATACGTTCCTAAAAGAGTCAACCCATATGTTGCTTCCCCCTAGGTGTATCTCGTGAAAAGGCCATGAAAATAAAATTCGAGAGGAGGATTACCAGCAATCGCCCTTCCAGTGTGCCACACGCGAGTGGAGCAGGAAAAGAGGACGGTGACACTGGTTTACAAACTACCCTCTGCTACACACCGTAAGGCGGCTTCCTTAGTGATGCAGTTTTCTCATGTGCGATGCAAGTATTGTGACCGATTCTATACGGTAACCAACCCAATTTAAGCTATGCTGAGTTAACCAACCGAAACAGACGAGTTGGGGGCAGCTTTGGAAAGGAGTCGGAAAAAGTCGTTGGCGCTATTCAACACCTCAGACTGATGTGTGAATAGCATCTGCCCACAGAGCTGGGCGCAAATGCAAACTTAAACCTTATAGAGTATCGTACCGGTAATACATCGACTGGCAGATATGCCAGTGCCAGAGCATGAGGAAATGACCAACAGTTATGCAGTGACAGGAACCTGCTTCCCTGTTATTAGTTCACGGGCTACGATGGGCAAAGTGCTTGAGTCGTACGTGAATTATTTCACATTTGTTACGTATTGCACGTGCTGCATAAAAATTTTATACGGGACTTGTTCAAAAACAAACCTAACTGTTAATAATTAATTTTTATTCATCTTACTGATCCATATTTAGAGAACCCTTTTGAGAATTCGAGTATTCTAGTAGCACAATTGTCCCACAGGTACTTCCACTTTGTAGTGCAGTTCTCGAAAGTTTATTTTGAAAACTCATTCACTGCCTTGAAATAACACGGGAAGGGACCAATCCGACATGTCAGAAGCGATTTTGAAATTTTTCACGCAGGTGGAATACACAGAATGAAATGCAATGTCTTAATTTTACCAGCTACGCTGTACTGCAAGTTTTTGTTTAAAAATATTGAAGTTACTCATTTTTGCCACATGAAGAACAGCTTATAACAGTGCTTTGTGCAGCCCTTCCTTCCTAGTGTTCGTATCGGCTGATAAGGAGACATAGCCGTGACAAACCCTAGCGCTACTTAGCATGAAGCCCAAAAGTGCAAGTACGTGAATTTTAAGCAACTGAAGCCACACAAAAAATGTCTCATACAATAAATTTTTTGAATAGCTTGCAGTTCATATCGACAGATAAGCCGTTACAGATGGAATTTTTACACGTGTGACTCGAAGGAGAAAGATAATGAAGACAGTGAATGATGTTATATTACAGACGACTTCGATCAGCCCGGACTTTAATTTGTTGACATTAGCACGGTGGTTACGATACTTTTTGAATAATGCATATTTTGCTAACAGTGAAATAGTCCCTTGTTCATGCCCATAGTCGTCACGAAAATGCGATGTGTCTGTTGGATGACGACCACAAACCTTTTCCTTACACGAGACGCGCGTGAGAAAAAGAAACTTTAATGCATTCAATCACTTTACAGTAATTACTAGGTTTATCTGGAAAGGAGTGAGAAATGATCATGGTCGTTGTTGTGCGTATTCTGCTACGTTCCGGGAATAGTTCATCAAAGTCGTGAACTGTGGTGTTGCAGACTAACAATGCAGACTTTACTGAAGTTTAACAATACTGTTCCGCTGATAAACCTGAAATAACAAACAGCTATCAAAAACTATACTGTCCGATCATTATCTGGAAAATGATTTGCACTGTTGAAAAGCCGGCCGCGGTGGCCGAGCTGTTCTAGGCGCTTCAGTCCGGAACCGCGCGACTGCTGCGTTCGCAGGTTCGAATCCTGTCTCGGGTATGGATGTGTGTGATGTCCTTAGGTTAGTTAGGTTTAAGTAGTTCTAAGTTCTAGGGGACTGATGACCTCAGATATTAAGTCTCATTGTGCTCAGAGCCATTTGAACCATCTGAACTACTGAAAAATCTTTTTATCGAGGGGGTATATCACCCTAGTTTTTGGGTGGAATCTTTTATGTGTTAACATTCTTCTCGTTGTCCTCCTAAGGAGAGAGGAGACGTTATGTAAGAAGACGATTCTAACAAACGCAAAGAATAATTCTCTGCAGATACTATGAAGACTACTTGGATGCAACAACGAAAATTATTCTCTCTATTTTTTTCAGACTTTTTCTACGCCTATTACAAAACTTTTGCAAGTAAACAGCCCCGTTTCTAAATTTTTGCTCCTAATTTGCCTTGACATTCCTGGAGACAGGGATAAAGTTGCGGTAACAGTAATCCACTGATACTTATCGCTGGTATTGTTGTAGCATTCATCGACTGAATAAGCGACTCCGTCTTTTTTGGATCGAAATGACAAAGTGCGGTTTGCACGAAACTGGACTTATTGTCTTTATACGCAGCTTTTATGTGATAACAAAAAGCATCGCCTTTACGTCACCTACGAGTTTCTGTATAGAACTGCTTATTAATGACATCTCCTCTACACGTTTACTTGGGGGTAAACTTCGTAATTTTGCAACTCTCTTTTCCGCATAACTTCCTGAATCCTTCAACCACGTCGAAGAAGCCTGGAAGTCAGTAATGTTCATCATACTTGCAACTGAGTGTGCGCCGTCTCATAGAACGCCCTCGGTAATGGTGCATTGACTCTCACGTGCAGGTTATAATCTTTCGAATAGTTTTTCGTTCACCCTTTTGTAAGTTTCATTTTGGCATATATTTCGTAATTCGCGAAAATCTTTCTTCCATTTACACAATTCATGTTCAGATTTTACAAAATTAAACCGGCTTTGCACATTGCTTAAGTTTAAGGGTTTTCTTCCATCTTTTTTGAACAAAAAAATTTACGGCCTCTTCTTTGTTACTAAAAGTTATTGCTGAACATATTTTCTTTGGACTTGGAAGGTACTCTATTTTGGGTCTGGACTTTAATTAGCACTTGGCACTACAATCGTCGTTCGAACCACAATTCTCGGAACTGTCCGAGTTATTTCCCCAAGAAATTATTTAAGAAATAACACATATGTAGATCTTCAAGAGAAGTACGTGATTCTAATTCCATGCACCGTTCTTCGTATTTTAATTTTGAAAGGTTGAAAATATTAATTGTGTTTCATATTACTGTGAAACTATGGAATCTGCACGAAACCAGATGCTATTAGCAAGTGTATGTGAAGAAATCACAAATAAAATTAATTCAGTTTTATCTCCATTGTGAATACTTAACGATACCACAAATATTATGGATTTTTTAATGAGTCGCAAATCCAAGTGAATAGTAAGTGTGACCAACTGTGTCAGGGAAACTATCAACGGGAACTGAATGTCGCTTTACATATTACGATCGCGATGCACCCTGTTATCTGTTTACCGATGTGCCGTCAAGCAAGGATATGTGCACGCCGTTTTGAGCATTTGTTGTCTGCTACACCTAAAGTAGGGGTGGAAAATCCTCCAGCCTCCTGGCGAGCTAGGAGTTTGGCAGATTTTAACATTTTTTTAATACTTGCATTCTGTCTTAGCAGAAAAAAATTTGGTACTGTGTTTTCTCGGTGAATTCTTCCTGTATAAAAAAAATTCCAGGGCACATTTCGACATGCCAAATTGGATAGTTCCCTTGTATGTCGTCATTGTTTTTGTCAAAACATTTACTTAAACTGAGTTCTTAGTTTAGTTATGGAAACAAAGAAGTCACAAAGATCGTGGTCTCGGATACACTGTCGTAAGGTGTCTGGGAGAAGATGTGTAATCTTATTTTACCACAAAAAAATCGTGAACCCATAAAGCTGACAAGGTGGACGATATTATCATGGTGAAGAAACTGTAAGTTGTCTTGCCACAACTATGTTCCTATTATGTCAGTTTTCTCGCAGAACCATTTCAAGACGGTTGCGAAGACAGTAAGGTGCGATCTGTTCATTGAGTAAAGCTATTAGCATCATATACACACTGGATGCAGCGGTCTTTTATTTTTGTGCAACCATGGTATTAGTCCTGACGGGGTGGGCGGTACTGGAGCCTCCCCCCCCCCCCCCCCCGCCACTTTCTTTTGACCAGCAGCTGTTCGTCTTAATGGCCTGGCGTCATAGCTGAGTGACTAGCATAGATAACTGCGTAGGATCTGGGTTCGACTCCCGGTACTGCCGAGGATTTTTCCCTGGTTGGAGGAATGGTATTGAGTGCACTCAACTACGTGAAGCCATTTGAGGAGCTATTTCATCGAGTAGTAGTGACTCCAAGGTCTGGGAAATCTGCAAAACGTCCGACATTGTGGTGCGCTGACCACATGCCCCTCCGTTCCGCACCCGCATGACGCCGCAAAGCAGAGGATGAAACGGCGGCCGGTAGGCATCCCTTGGGCCTTCACAAGCTGATGAGGAGCTCGTTTTCTGTTGGTCTTAGCGTAGTAGTCGTAGATTCAAAATTCTTCTCACGCAATGATCCTCGTTACTATCAGACTCTTACAAGAGTTCGTTGCAAACATTCACATAAAGTTACTCTTTTTCTTCGGTTAACAAACGAGCAACAGGTTTCGACACAAGCTGATGCATGTTCAAAATTTTTAAATTAAAGTGTCATGGCATAGGCGAACTGAGATTACAGCTTCTTCTGTAGATTAACAAGGAAGGTGGCGTAGTGATGAAACGCTGGTCCCGTATTGGGGAGGATCGCAATTAAAATCCCCATCCATCCATCTAGGATTAGGTTTACCTTGATTTCTGTAAATCGCATATGGCTCATTCCATATTAGTTCCTTTGAAAGGCATGGCTGATATTTCTTACCCCTTGTCCCCAATCAGAGTTTGCCTTCCGTCTGTAATGACCCCATCGTCGACAGGAGACTAACTTCTCCTACTTCCATCTTCTGCAAGTTCTCGGAAGTACACGACCGCAGAAGTGCATTAGTTCTTTGATTTACTGATGGACACCAACACCTTCTTCGCAGGGGAACATCAACAGTTAATGGAAAATTACTTTTGAATTAAAGAACCATTTGTTCAAAAATGTTTCAAATGGCTCTGACCACTATGGGACTTAACATCTAAGGTCATCAGTCCCCTAGAACTCAGAACTACTTAAACCTAACTAACCTAAGGACATCACACACATCCATGCCCGAGGCAGAATTCGAACCTGCGACCGTTGCGGTCGCGCGGTTCGACACTGAAGCGCCTAGAACCGCTCGGCCACACCGGCCGGCCGAACCATTTGTAATACAGCGTTTGACCAATAGTATCATGTCTGTAAATATGTTCCGAAAGTACATTCGTTTACGTAATTCTTATCTCTATTCTCAAGCGAAAATATCACGAAACATTGTTGCTCCTGCACGTAAAACGTTGCTAAATCACCACGAACACTGCAAGACTTTTCACTCAGTGATAGTAAGATAAACTACATTTCAAAAATAATGGGTCCGTGACGCGTTCAGTGTTGCAAATGGCACTACGCTATACTCCGTATGCCGATAGAACATGTCTCACAAGTGGCAGCGCGGCCATGAACTGCAAACTGCTGCCGCACCACTGAATGAAAGCCATTGCTTAACAATGTGTTAACAGTGAGACGGTGTTATACAAACATATACAAAATCGCAATACGTTATTAGTCGTAGCAGACATACGAAGCAGCCGCAACAAAAACTTTTTAGGCAAAGGCGTGCTGAAAAGTAATGCCGCGGGTATTTTATGTGAAAGCTCTGAAACTTCCCCTTTGAACAATTATATATGACTGTGCTTAAACTGACACACAATATTTTGTTAGCGCAACGCAATCTGACTTTCAAAATTTCCTACAAAAGAATGGTCCTGACTAACATTAAATTATACCTTTCACAAGTCACTTACCTCACAAAAATCTTCGCTGCTCAAGCTATTGCAATACAGCGAGCGCCACTACTGCCAGCTAAATAAAAGATTCAAACTATGGAAGGCACTAACTACTGATAGGGATAGTTAGCAAATGAAAGATATTAATAGAGAACAAACAATGTATTTACCTTGATATCATCATATATAAATATAGCAGTTCATGACAAATTTCAAAACTCCGCCATCTCTCTCCCCACATCCACCACTGCTGGCGGCTCACCTCCAACTGCGCAACGCTACGCGCTGTTCACATACAGCTGCCGCTGCCCAACACTACAATGGCAGACAACAATGCAAACTAGCCACAGACTGCACACAGCACAGCCAGTGATTTTCATATTGAGCGCTACGTAACGTTGCCAATAAGAAAACATAAACAGCCTACTTACATAGAGAAAACATAAACAGCCTACTTACATAGCCCCCATGCTCCCCACAAAAAAATTTTACAAATTGGGTTGGGCAGTGGCCAATACAGATTTGAAAAAATTTTTCATAATTACAATAACAAAGAAATCAAATGCACACACTTATTGATACAATGTTGGTCAAAAGCTAAAAATTTCTCACAGTCCATAAAGACAGTCCACATTGTTCATCACAGTAAAAATGCAGAGTTTTTCTCAAAGTCTGAGCAGTAAAAGAAAATGCACACAGACGTAGTGGATTTCCATGCAGTCTTGAAGAAGTAGTGTTGTCCTTTCAACGGAAAGACAGTGCTGACTCGACATGCAGACAGGTAATGGGCCACAACATAGCAAACCCACAGCAGAGTCATTCGACGTTTTGAAGAGTATTGGTAGGTCATCACAGAGCAGACCCACTGTAGTCCTGGTAGAGATTACGGTATTGGTGGGCCACCAGAGGTGCAGGCCCACTGCAGTCCTTGTAGCAATTGGTGGGCCATCAAAGATGCAGACCCACTGTAGTCCTGGTAGAGACGGCCAGCAGCCATCTGTTGCAAATGTGCAGGTGCACAATCACCATCGAAGAGTCTTGCGGACAATATAGCAAGTCCATAAACCACCACTTGTGCACTCACAAAGTTTCTGGAATTGTCCTTAGATCCAGCAATGCTGCTATCCAGTCCCTTGCTGAATTATTAACACACGTGCAAACACTATCAGTCCCTACTTCTCACATATTGTCCATATACACTCCTGGAAATGGAAAAAAGAACACATTGACACCGGTGTGTCAGACCCACCATACTTGCTCCGGACACTGCGAGAGGGCTGTACAAGCAATGATCACACGCACGGCACAGCGGACACACTAGGAACCGTGGTGTTGGCCGTCGAATGGCGCTAGCTGCGCAGCATTTGTGCACCGCCGCCGTCAGTGTCAGCCAGTTTGCCGTGGCATACGGAGCTCCATCGCAGTCTTTAACACTGGTAGCATGCCGCGACAGCGTGGACGTGAACCGTATGTGCAGTTGACGGACTTTGAGCGAGGGCGTATAGTGGGCATGCGGGAGGCCGGGTGGACGTACCGCCGAATTGCTCAACACGTGGGGCGTGAGGTCTCCACAGTACATCGATGTTGTCGCCAGTGGTCGGCAGAAGGTGCACGTGCCCGTCGACCTGGGACCGGACCGCAGCGACGCACGGATGCACGCCAAGACCGTAGGATCCAACGCAGTGCCGTAGGGGACCGCACCGCCACTTCCCAGCAAATTAGGGACACTGTTGCTCCTGGGGTATCGGCGAGGACCATTCGCAACCGTCTCCATGAAGCTGGGCTACGGTCCCGCACACCGTTAGGCCGTATTCCGCTCACGCCCCAACATCGTGCAGCCCGCCTCCAGTGGTGTCGCGACAGGCGTGAATGGAGGGACGAATGGAGACGTGTCGTCTTCAGCGATGAGAGTCGCTTCTGCCTTGGTATCAGTGATGGTCGTATGCGTGTTTGGCGCTGTGCAGGTGAGCGCCACAATCAGGACTGCATACGACCGAGGCACACAGGGCCAACACCCGGCATCATGGTGTGGGGAGCGATCTCCTACACTGGCCGTACACCACTGGTGATCGTCGAGGGGACACTGAATAGTGCACGGTACATTCAAACCGTCATCGAACCCATCGTTCTACCATTCCTAGACCGGCAAGGGAACTTGCTGTTCCAACAGGACAATGCACGTCCGCATGTATCCCGTGCCACCCAACGTGCTCTAGAAGGTGTAAGTCAACTACCCTGGCCAGCAAGATCCCCGGATCTGTCCCCCATTGAGCATGTTTGGGACTGGATGAAGCGTCGTCTCACGCGGTCTGCACGTCCAGCACGAACGCTGGTCCAACTGAGGCGCCAGGTGGAAATGGTATGGCAAGCCGTTCCACAGGACTACATCCAGCATCTCTACGATCGTCTCCATGGGAGAATAGCAGCCTGCATTGCTGCGAAAGGTGGATATACACTGTACTAGTACCGACATTGTGCATGCTCTGTTGCCTGTGTCTATGTGCCTGTGGGTCTGTCAGTGTGATCATGTGATGTATCTGACCCCAGGAATGTGTCAGTAAAGAGTCCCCTTCCTGGGACAATGAATTCACGGTGTTCTTATTTTAATTTCCAGGAGTGTACTATGACCAACAGAAACGTGTGCAGTGAAAGGAATGCTTACAAGTTACTTAATTTGATGAACTGGTGTCAATTACAATATTATAACATGAGAATACAATTACAAAGGTACAAAATACATCATTAAAGAACATAACAATACAGATAACATTTGTAGTACAGGCTTTACAAAAGAATAGAAATAGACATATACATCAGTGTTACAGGAATTATGACATAAGTAAATACATAAAGATCATGAGAACTTTTGAAACATCACCTTCACATGTGAGCATTAGACAGAACAGAATTAATAATTTCTAACATCTTTACAAAGTAAATAACATATTATTAATGCCAATTATATTCGAGGATAACAGTATTCCTCATCATAGTGAATGTAGCTTAATATTAAAAGAAGAAAAAATTCTATGAAACTACACAGAGACAGGAAGAAAACAAATACACAAGGGTACACAAACACATAGTGGGATAACACCAATGGGAAAGGACAGGGTTCGTTTTCAGTGTAACATTTGGTACTGCAGTCCAACCCAAAACTTCATATATCTTTCCTCTTATTTCATCCATTGTTTCCACCAAAAAAATTCTAACTAAGCATGCTTTCTGTGTTTATATGTTCACACATTTCTTAGCTCATTTTTATTTTCCATTATCTTACCTCATCATTTATTTCCAAGAAAATCCTACCTAAAATACTTTTTTTTTTTTTTGGCCAAACCATTTTCTTATAGAGTCTAAATGCATTTCTTCCAATTCATCATAGTTAGTTTCTTATATAGTCTACCCCTCTTAAGCTAACTTAAATCTACTGAGCTCAGATGCTAAACTAAGGGACGAGGCAATGCAGCAGCACAAAATAAGTAACACAAACAGCAATGATAAAAAATACAAAAGGCAAAGCAAGCAGCATAAATTACAACTGATATAATGCAATGAGCAGCAAAAATAAAAATAAATCAATAGTAAAACTAGCTTAACAGAGTAATACAAAGTGAAATTTAGTAGCACTATGCCTCCCCCCCATGAACCATGGACCTTGCCGTTGGTGGGGAGGCTTGCGTGCCTCAGCGATACAGATAGCCGTACCGTAGGTGCAACCACAACGGAGGGGTATCTGTTGAGAGGCCAGACAAACGTGTGGTTCCTGAAGAGGGGCAGCAGCCTTTTCAGTAGTTGCAGGGGCAACAGTCTGGATGATTGACTGATCTGGCCTTGTAACAATAACCAAAACGGCATTGCCGTGCCGGTACTGCGAACGGCTGAAAGCAAGGGGAAACTACAGCCGTAATTTTTCCCGAGGGCATGCAGCTTTACTGTATGATTACATGATGATGGCGTCCTCTTGGGTAAAATATTCCGGAGGTAAAATAGTCCCCCATTCGGATCTCCGGGCGGGGACTACTCAAGAGGATGTCGTTATCAGGAGAATGAAAACTGGCGTCCTACGGATCGGAGCGTGGAATGTCAGATCCCTTAATCGGGCAGGTAGGTTAGAAAATTTAAAAAGGGAAATGGATAGGTTGAAGTTAGATATAGTGGGAATTAGTGAAGTTCGGTGGCAGGAGGAACAAGACTTCTGGTCAGGTGACTACAGGGTTATAAACACAAAATCAAATAGGGGTAATGCAGGAGTAGGTTTAATAATGAATAGGAAAATAGGAATGCGGGTAAGCTACTACAAACAGCATAGTGAACGCATTATTGTGGCCAAGATAGATACGAAGCCCACACCTACTACAGTAGTACAAGTTTATATGCCAACTAGCTCTGCAGATGACGAAGAAATTGAAGAAATGTATGATGAAATAAAAGAAATTATTCAGATTGTGAAGGGAGACGAAAATTTAATAGTCATGGGTGACTGGAATTCGAGTGTAGGAAAAGGGAGAGAAGGAAACATAGTAGGTGAATATGGATTGGGGGACAGAAATGAAAGAGGAAGCCGCCTGGTAGAATTTTGCACAGAGCACAACATAATCATAACTAACACTTGGTTTAAGAATCATGAAAGAAGGTTGTATACATGGAAGAACCCTGGAGATACTAAAAGGTATCAGATAGATTATATAATGGTAAGACAGAGATTTAGGAACCAGGTTTTAAATTGTAAGACATTTCCAGGGGCAGATGTGGACTCTGACCACAATCTATTGGTTATGACCTGTAGATTAAAACTGAAGAAACTGCAAAAAGGTGGGAATTTAAGGAGATGGGACCTGGATAAACTAAAAGAACCAGAGGTTGTACAGAGATTCAGGGAGAGCATAAGGGAGCAATTGATAGGAATGGGGGAAATAAATACAGTAGAAGAAGAATGGGTAGCTTTGAGGGATGAAGTAGTGAAGGCAGCAGAGGATCAAGTAGGTAAAAAGACGAGGGCTAGTAGAAATCCTTGGGTAACAGAAGAAATATTGAATTTAATTGATGAAAGGAGAAAATATAAAAATGCAGTAAGTGAAACAGGCAAAAAGGAATACAAACGTCTCAAAAATGAGATTGACAGGAAGTGCAAAATGGCTAAGCAGGGATGGCTAGAGGACAAATGTAAGGATGTAGAGGCCTATCTCACTAGGGGTAAGATAGATACCGCCTACAGGAAAATTAAAGAGACCTTTGGAGATAAGAGAACGACTTGTATGAATATCAAGAGCTCAGATGGAAACCCAGTTCTAAGCAAAGAAGGGAAAGCAGAAAGGTGGAAGAAGTATATAGAGGGTCTATACAAGGGCGATGCACTTGAGGACAATATTATGGAAATAGAAGAGGATGTAGATGAAGATGAAATGGGAGATATGATACTGCGTGAAGAGTTTGACAGAGCACTGAAAGACCTGAGTCGAAACAAAGCCCCCGGAGTAGACAATATTCCATTGGAACTACTGACGGCAGTGGGAGAGCCAGTCCTGACAAAACTCTACCATCTGGTGAGCAAGATGTATGAGACAGGCGAAATACCCTCAGACTTCAAGAAGAATATAATAATTCCAATCCCAAAGAAAGCAGGTGTTGACAGATGTGAAAATTACCGAACTATCAGCTTAATAAGTCACAGCTGCAAAATACTAACACGAATTCTTTACAGACAAATGGAAAAACTAGTAGAAGCCAACCTCGGGGAAGATCAGTTTGGATTCCGTAGAAACACTGGAACACGTGAAGCAATACTGACCTTACAACTTATCTTAGAAGAAAGATTAAGGAAAGGCAAACCTACGTTTCTAGCATTTGTAGACTTAGAGAAAGCTTTTGACAATGTTGACTGGAATACTCTCTTTCAAATTCTAAAGGTGGCAGGGGTAAAATACAGGGAGCGAAAGGCTATTTACAATTTGTACAGAAACCAGATGGCAGTTATAAGAGTCGAGGGACATGAAAGGGAAGCAGTGGTTGGGAAGGGAGTAAGACAGGGTTGTAGCCTCTCCCCGATGTTGTTCAATCTGTATATTGAGCAAGCAGTAAAGGAAACAAAAGAAAAATTTGGAGTAGGTATTAAAATTCATGGAGAAGAAATAAAAACTTTGAGGTTCGCCGATGACATTGTAATTCTGTCAGAGACAGCAAAGGACTTGGAAGAGCAGTTGAATGGAATGGACAGTGTCTTGAAAGGAGGATATAAGATGAACATCAACAAAAGCAAAACAAGGATAATGGAATGTAGTCTAATTAAGTCGGGTGATGCTGAGGGAATTAGATTAGGAAATGAGGCACTTAAAGTAGTAAAGGAGTTTTGCTATTTGGGGAGCAAAATAACTGATGATGGTCGAAGTAGAGAGGATATAAAATGTAGGCTGGCAATGGCAAGGAAAGCGTTTCTGAAGAAGAGAAATTTGTTAACATCCAGTATTGATTTAAGTGTCAGGAAGTCATTTCTGAAAGTATTCGTATGGAGTGTAGCCATGTATGGAAGTGAAACATGGACGATAAATAGTTTGGACAAGAAGAGAATAGAAGCTTTCGAAATGTGGTGCTACAGAAGAATGCTGAAGATTAGATGGGTAGATCACATAACTAATGAGGAAGTATTGAATAGGATTGGGGAGAAGAGAAGTTTGTGGCACAACTTGACCAGAAGAAGGGATCGGTTGGTAGGACATGTTCTGAGGCATCAAGGGATCACCAATTTAGTATTGGAGGGCAGCGTGGAGGGTAAAAATCGTAGAGGGAGACCAAGAGATGAATACACTAAGCAGATTCAGAAGGATGTAGGTTGCAGTAGGTACTGGGAGATGAAAAAGCTTGCACAGGATAGAGTAGCATGGAGAGCTGCATCAAACCAGTCTCAGGACTGAAGACCACAACAACAACAACATGCCTGGCAAATAGCAGCAGAAATAACTTATATCTAAACATGACATAGCTCAAGCAGAAAAGATATTACAGTAAAAACAACAATGCAGATAAGGGAAGTGTATATTCACATCTTAATGTCTATGTAATTAAAGTGGTGCACCACAAGAAGTTATTCTACCAAAAAGTTACCAATTACTTGAAAAGAAAATTATGAATGCAGTTCCTGTGAAGGTAAATGTCATTTTGTGCCCCCTCATTTTTTTTGAAAAAAATTATTATTTACTCGATCTGTAGACAGAAAATATTTATATTAGTACATCTATAAAATTTTATTTTAACCAATGCTGCAGTGCAGCTAGAAACTAGATATCAAATGAAATAAGCAACTACGAAAAGCAAAGTATAAAGATATCATTCAGTAGTCATGTGACATTTCATAAGTTAGTAGAAACTCTCTCAACTCTCGTAGAGAGACGCTTGTCATAATCAGGTGTGCAGATGTAAAAATATTTCTCGTCATTTCATTAGGCATTTCAGTAAATATCGTAAATTAAGAGCTAGTGTAATCATATGTTTTCAAGTTCGACCGTGTCGTTTTTGCGATGCTTTCTACAAAGGAATGTCAGAAGTGAGGATAATGGCGTCCCCTTTTTTTTTCTACCTGTGCCGCTGAAAAGGGCTCGCAATAATGGCTTTTCCTCCAGGCAACTGGCACACCTGGCCGCTCGCAATGCATTACGTCACGGTCACTTACCTTTCTTACCGACATATTTACGACAGCAGTTTCCGCTACAGTGACAGTCTCATATAAACATTTCACAGGTCGAAAATTTGCGTAACAAATGTGTAGAAACAAAATCTTGTAAATATAACAGCGTCCAAAAAAAAATTCGTCAGCATTGTGATACAGTCACACATTTACACACATTTAATAACTCTTAACGTACGATTCTTGGTTTCCAACATACTTCTTATTCCTCATATACGGTAGCATCATCTTATTGATCATAAACGTACCTCAACAGTATAATACACATCGTCGTCATAATAATATCATAACATCTTAGTCAACTCTCAAAATCGTCCTAGCTTCCTCCAATAATTTCAAAACCTAAAAACTTCTCTGCTCATGTCAATAGTGTCATCTGCCTCAAACGTACTTTAAAAATCATGACCCCATACGAAATACGTCATTCAAAGCTCTCATAGTATCACAATGATTCCGAAAAATATGAGCGTTTCTCAAAGTACAGACAAAATACAGTTTCATAAGTGTGAAGTTACCCAACTGTGTAATTGCGTAAACATGTGTCACAGATGTAGTAAAAAAAGTTTCTTTCTCTGTTAAATGATCAGATAGCTGTGTAATTCTGTGTTTTAGAGAAATATGGTACCGATGTGTAAAGTTGTATAAGCAAAATACCATATTAGCTAGGGTTCCTTGTGGTTGCCACACACATGGTACACAAAGTAAGCGTGTACCCCCCTGAGGATTAATGTAATTATACCCTCAGGTGTTACAGATTACAGCAATGAAATGAAATGTATCACTGAAAACCTTTGTATAGTTGTACTCCAAAAATCTTTAAAAATAAATATTTTAAGTACATAATCAATCACTCAAATACGTGTCCTGTAGCGCTAAATGTGCGTCTTGTTGCAACATAATCTCTGTGGAAGTGTCGTAGTTATCGTCCTCCGAAAGCTAAGTTCTGCAGAAGTCAATGTACTTACCTCATGATAAACAAAAGTAAAATGCTTTGTGTATAGATATCGTAGTTATTACGCTTATTGTTGTGATGAAGAAAGTACTGTACTGTAACGTATTGTTGTGCTACGGAAAACCCTGTCTCATTGTAGCTATACTACAAAAGTTACTACTAAAACCTGTTTTACTTTCCAGAAGAATTCAGAAAAACTGTGCAGATGTAAAACAGAAACACTGCAAAAGCAACATTGTAAATTGTCACTCATTAGTAGCGTCGTGATAAAATCGTGTAGCTGTCACATAAACTAACCACTCTGTCGTCTGGTATCTCACAGAAAGTACTTTAAACCCAGAATGTATTTTCAAGTAAACCAAAATGTTGCATTAAAATCTCATTAGCAGTACTGGTAAATGTTCTAATCATGCAACTAACAAGCAAGAATGTACACACACAATTACACTGTGTCGTCTGTTCGCAATAACAATGCATTCGTAATTTCTGTTTAAATAAGTTTTCTTGGTTCTTGACTGGATATTTAACTTCAAACATTGTTGCATGTTAACAGTTTCTTAAGTCTTTCAAAGCATACTAGTAATGTAAAGTGAAAAGTTTTATGGCAAAGACAAACAATTTGATTCAGATTTTGTTTCAGTTTCCTAATTTGTTCGCTCTCTTCTGTGTTATTAAAGACTACCGGTTTTGTGTCATTCAGATTATCATCTACCTTCGTAGATAAATTATTTAGCTGATCCGAAAGTTCAACTACTTTCTCTGATAATGAACTAATTTCCTCCATGTGTCTTTCTACTGTGTCCTTTAAGTTTTCCTGAGTTTTTGCAAGTTGCGTAACCGAATCGGTAGATGCAACTGAGTCAATTTTAGCTTGCAAGGTCTCATGATTTTCATGAACAATAATTTGCAGTTCTTTTATGGCTGCTTCGTGATTCTGTAATGCATTTTCATGCCGCGAAAAAATAGGTTGAAAATGCTCACAAATTTGTGTTTTTACGTCGTTACAGACTTTTTGACATTTCGATTCGATTTTATGTAACTCAGTAGTTAAATCTTCACGTGTTTGTTCAAGTGTGGTGTCTAACTTTTGAAGATTTTGTTCCATTTGTTTCTGATTTTGTTCAAGTCTTGTGTCTAACTTTTGTAGCTTTTGTCCCATTTGTTGCATTAACTGTAATAACAATGCACTGGTGTCTGAAACATGTTCCTCAGTGCTTTTCGGCAGTGAATTTGCACCGGCAACATTCACATTTTGACAAGCGGAAAACGTGTCTTGACTCATTTGGGAAAACGTTGAGGACGCAAAACCTGAATCTACAGTATTTGCAAAATTGTGTCCTGTCATTTCGGATTCCTGAGGCGAGCTGTTGCCGACCGATCGATCGATAATGCTTCCCTCTTCACTAATTGTTTCACTGTCCACGCCATTGTTTGCCGCCCGCTCCATTTCCCTATGCACAATTACCAAATTACTACTTTGAACATCAGTTAATTCATTACTCGGTGGCGCTAACACACTGCTTTCATTTTCACTGTCATTTCTCAGTTTACTTTGGAGCCTAGTATTACGTTTTTCACACGCCATTATTGTCACAGTATTTCACACGACAACACAGAAAAACACAATTTGAAGATCAAAAATAAGAGAACACATTAACATAGCACTGAAAATAATATCTAGTTAATTGCAGCTGCGAAATACTTGGTGCAAATCTACATGCATGCCACAACTGTTTTACTGTACAACAATGAAAGACTGCAGCTACAAAGGAGATTCTCTCTACAATTACGCGCTAGCAATAAACAAAATCTACACTAATTACACAAACTACAAGAAAAAATCAGAAGATTCCAGTGAGGTATCCTCGGCTAAGGGTCGACATATGAAACGTCCCCTTAGAACAATTCTACATGACTGTGCTTAAACTGACACACAATGTTTTGTTAGCGCAACGCAATCTGACTTTCAAAATTTCCTACAAAAGAATGGTCCTGACTAACATTAAATTATACCTTTCACAAGTCACTTACCTCACAAAAATCTTCGCTGCTCAAGCTATTGCAATACAGCGAGCGCCACTACTGCCAGCTAAATAAAAGATTCAAACTATGGAAGGCACTAACTACTGATAGGGATAGTTAGCAAATGAAAGATATTAATAGAGAACAAACAATGTATTTACCTTGATATCATCATATATAAATATAGCAGTTCATGACAAATTTCAAAACTCCGCCATCTCTCTCCCCACATCCACCACTGCTGGCGGCTCACCTCCAACTGCGCAACGCTACGCGCTGTTCACATACAGCTGCCGCTGCCCAACACTACAATGGCAGACAACAATGCAAACTAGCCACAGACTGCACACAGCACAGCCAGTGATTTTCATATTGAGCGCTACGTAACGTTGCCAATAAGAAAACATAAACAGCCTACTTACAGCTCTTAAGCTTTTTTTAAGTAAAACAAACCTTACTGACATTCTACATCAGATAAACGTGTGATTCCTGAAGAGGGGCACCAGCCTTTTCAGTAGTTGCAGAGGAAACGGTCTGGATGATTGACTGATCTGTCCTTGTAACATTACTAAAACGGCCTTGCGATGTTGGTATTGCGAACGGCTGAAAGCAAGGGGAAACTACAGCCGTAAGTTTTCCCGAGGGCATGCACCTTTACTGTATGGTTCAATGGTGAGGGTATTCTCTTCGGTAAAATAGTTCGGAAATAAAATAGTCACCCATTCGGACTTCCGAGCGTGGACTACTCAGGAGGATATCGGTATCAGGAGAAAGAAAACTGGCGTTCTACAGGTCGGGGGGTGGAATGGCAGATCCCTTAATCGGGCAGGTAGGTTAGAAACTTTAAAATCGGAAATGGATAGGTTGAAGTTAGATATAGTGGGAATAAGTGAAGTTCGGTGACGGGAGGAACAAGACTTCAGGTCAGGTGAATACAAAGTCAAATAGGGGTAATGAAGGAGCAGGTTTAATAATGAATAAAAAAAATAGGACCGCTAATATGCTACTACGGACAGCATAGTGAACGCATTATTGTAGCCAAGATAGGCACGAGGCCATGCCTACCACAGTAGTACAAGTTTATATAATGACTAGCTCCGCAGATGATGAAGAGATTGAAGACATGTATGATGCGATGAAAGAAAGGATTCAGATAGCTAAGGGAGACGAAAATTTAATAATCAGGGCTTACTGGAATTCAATAGTAGGGAAAGGAAGTGGAGGAAAAGTAGTAGGCGAATATTGGCGGGGGGTAAGGAATGAAAGAGGAAGAGAATTTTGCACAGACCACAACTTAATAATAGCTAACATTTGGTTTAAAAATCATGAAAGAAGGTTGTATACGCGGAAGGATTTCAGATAAATTTTTTCGTTTGTGGTTTTAGGGCGCAAAACTTCTATGGTCATTAGCGCCCATTTCAGATAAATTATGTAATGGTAACACTGGGATTTAGGAACCAGGTGTTAAATTGTAACACATTTCCAGGGGCAGATGTGGAATCTGAACACAAGTTTTTCGTTATGGACTATAGATTAAAACTGCAGAAACGGCAAAAAGTAGGAATTTAAGGAGCTGGGACCTGGATAAACTGAAAGAACCAGAGTCTGTGGAGAGTTTCAGAGAGAGCTTTAGCGAACGATTGACAAGACCTGGGGAAAGAAATTCAGTAGAAGAAGAATGGGTAGTTTTACCGTGAAATAGTGAAGGCCACAGAGGATCAAGTAGGTACAAAGACGAGGGCGAGTAGTTATCCTTCTGTAACAGAAGAGATATTGAATTTAATTGACGAAAGAAGAAAATATAAAAATGCAGTAAATGAAGCAGGTGACAAGGAATACAAACGTCTCAAAAATGAGATCGACAGGAAGTGCAAAATGGCTAAGCAAGGATGGCTGGAGGACAACTGCAAGGAGGTAGAGGCATATACCACTAGGGGTAAGATAGATACTGCCTACTGGAAAATTAAAGAGACCTTTGGAGGAAAGAGAACACCCTCTATGAATATCATAAGCTTAGATGGAAAATCAGTCCCAAGCAAAAACGGGAAAGCAGAAAGATGGAAGGAGTATATCGAGCGTACACAAGGACGATCTATACAAGTGCGATGTACATGACGGCAATATTATGGAAATGGAAGAGGACGTAGATGAAGATAAAATGGGAGATACGATACTGCGTGAAGAGTTTGACAGAGCACTGAAACACCTAAGTCGAAACAATGCTCCGGGAGTAGACAACATACCGTTAGAACTACTGATAGCCTTGGGAGAGCCAACCATTACAAAACTCTAACATCTGGTGAGCAAGATGTATGAGACAGGCGAAACACCCTCGGACTTCAAGAAGAATACAATAAGTCTAACCCCAAAGAAAGCAAGTGTTGACAGTGTGAAAATCACCGAACTATCAGTTTAATAAGTCATGGCTGCAAAATACTAACGCGAATTCTTTACAGACGAATGGAAAAACTGGTAGAAGCCGACCTCGAAGAGACCAGTTTGGATTCCGTAGAAATGTTGGAACAGGTGAGGCCATACGAACCATACGACTCGTCTTAGAAGATACATTAAGGAAAGGCAAACGTATGTTTCTAGCATTTCTAGACTTAGAGGATGCTTTTTCCAGTGTTGACTGGAATATTCTCTCTCAAATTCTGAAGGTGGCGGAGGCCAAATACAGGGAAAGAAATGCTATTTATAATTTGTGCCGAATAAAGATGGAAGTTATAAGAGTAGAGGGGCATGAAAGGGAAGCTGTGGTTGAGAAGGGAGTGAGATAGATTTGTAGTCTTTCCCCGATGTTATACAATCTGTATATTGAGCAAGCAGTAAAGGAAACAAAAGAAAAATTTGGAGTAGGAACTAAAATCTATGAAGAAGAAATAATAACTTTAAGGTTTGCCGATGACATTGTAATTCTGTCGGAGACAGCAATGGACCTGGAGGAGCAGTTGAATGGAATGGACAGTGCCTTGAAAGGAAGATATAAGTTGAACATCAACAAAATCAAAACGCGAGTAATGGAATGTAGTCGAATGAAGTAAGGTAATGCTGAGGGAATTAGATTAGGAAATGAGACACTTAAATTAGTAGATGAGTTTTGCTTTTTGGGGAGTAAAATAACTGATGATGGTCGATGCAGAGAGAATGTTGTAGTTGGCAGAAGAGCCAACACCGTGTTAGGAATGGAGGCCGAAATGCACGCGTTTTAGCTCACGCAGGCTGGCGTGAGGAGGGAACAACTATACTGACGTGAGGTCTAGAACATGCCAAGGAATTAGAATTCAGAAATCGGATGTAATTAGTTTCATACTTAACTTTAATCCATTAATGATGAACGTCGCTTTCGACGGTACGTGATTCACAATATTATCTGTTCAGAATAGTAACTGAATATGGCGCCTTGCTAGGTCGTAACAAATGCCGTAGCTGAAGCCTATGCTAAACTGTCGTCTCTGCAAATGAGAGCGTATGTAGTCAGTGAACCATCGCTAGCGAAGTCGACTGTACAACTGGGGCGAGTGCTAGGGAGTCTCTCTAGACTAGACCTGCCGTGTGGCGGCGCTCGGCCTGCAATCACTGATAGTGGCGACACGCGGGTCCGACGAGTGCTAGGGAGTCTCTCTAGACTAGACCTGCCGTGTGGCGGCGCTCGGCCTGCAATCACTGATAGTGGCGACACGCGGGTCCGACGAGTGCTAGGGAGTCTCTCTAGACTAGACCTGCCGTGTGGCGGCGCTCGGCCTGCAATCACTGATAGTGGCGACACGCGGGTCTGACGAGTGCTAGGGAGTCTCTCTAGACTAGACCTGCCGTGTGGCGGCGCCCGGCCTGCAATCACTGATAGTGGCGACACGCGGGTCCGACGTATACTAACGGACCGCGGCCGATTTAAAGGCTACCACCTAGCAAGTTGTGGTGTCTGACGGTGTCACCACAGAGAATATTAAATGTAAACTGGCTATGGCAAGGAAAGCGTTTCTGAAGAAGAGAAATTTGTTAACATTGAACATACATTTAACTGTCAGGAAGCCTGTATTGGAAGTATCTGTATGGAGTGTAGCCACGTATGGAAGCAAAACTTGGATGATAAATAGTTTAGACAGGAAGAGAATAGAAGCTTTCGAAATGTGGTGCTACAGAAGAATGCTGAAGATTAGATGGGTAGATTACGTAACTAATGAGGAGGTACTGAATAGAATCGAGGAGAAGAGAAAATTGTGGCACAACGTGACTAAAAGAAGGGACAGGTCGATAGGACACTTTCTGAGCCAACAAGGGATCACCAATTTAGTATTGGAGGGAATCGTGGAGGATAAAAATTGTAGAGGTAGTCCATGAGATGAATATACTAAGCAGATTAAGAAGGATGTAGGTTGCAGTAGTTACTCGAAGGCGAAGAAACTTGCACAGGATAGAGTAGCATGGAGAGAGAGCTGTATCAAACCAGTCACTTGACTGAAGACCACAACAACAACACATCTTAATTCTTCATGTCTACATATTTATATCTCAACATAGTCGCCCTGACAACGAACTCATTTCTCCCGACGAGAAGCCAGTTTGCTGATACCGACGCTGTAGAATGGTTGACTATATTGACTGAGCCACAACTCACCTCCGCGTTCATCGCTTTATCACTATAAAAGTGAAACCTTCGAAGATGTTCTTAAAGTTTTCGAAGCAGATGATAATTAGATGGGATCAAGTCAGGACTATTTGGAGGATTTTCTATGACAGTGAATCCAAGGCGTCGGATTGTTGCAGATGTCGCAGCGCTTATGCTTGGTCTGACATTTTAATGCTGAAGGAGAGAGCGCTCCATTTGTTGACGAGCTCTTTTGTGGTTAGTAACTCGATTACAGCACGCTTTTTTTGCGGACCGACATAGCTATGTTACACAACGCTATGTCACACGCTGCAGTTTGAAGCCCTCTTGCGACAGAGGCTTGCAACTTGCATCAACGAAGCGGGGATGTCTACCGAGTAATATGTATGACATGTAATACCTCAACCGATATTGCGAACAGAATAAAAATATTCAGGGGTATCAGGGATCAGCTTTTGTCGTACTGATTGTATGATGCTTTGTCGTCGCATTAAAAATAAAAGTTTGTTGGTTTGAATAATTTACAAGAATTCGACCAGGTAAAATCTTTTGATATTTCGATACGCAACCTGCCCGTAATTCTCAAGGCACCAACAGCAACGCGTCCCACTTGTGCCTCTCTAGCGGCTGATTTAGCCGGACACATTCCCGCAAGCTATTAGAAAAATTTGTACTCCAGTTTTGACTTTTTGTAATTTTTCCTATGAACAGATATCACACGTATGTCAGTGTAGCACGCATTGACTTGTGTGCTGGAGTATAAGAGGATGTCCCTACGAGTATATAAATTTATATACTCTCCCTTGTGCTATTAATATGGGGCGCATTAGGTTCATCGTGAAGCGTTCCCAGATTTACTTTCTGATGAAACAAAAATTGCATTGGTTCAGCATTCCTCTCACCTTATCTCTGATTTAGTTGTTAATGACACGACGAGTTGTAAAGATGAGGAGGTCTTTGCCGTAAGGCACTGCCGTGAAATGCGTTGGATCGACGGAAATACCCTAGGTCGAACTAAAGCTCTTTAAACCGGTTCTAGATTACGTAAATGCAACGTTTTTCCACCTTTCAAGGGAATTTGGCTGCAACCCTCTGCATTTGAGCACAACCGGTGTTGGAAGGTTGATGAATTTCGCAGATGAAACAATATGTCTGGCACATTATTACGACGACAAGATTCATGAAGGACATAAATCAAGTATTATGTACAAAAAGGAAAACAATAACTTGAAACAATATACGTTATTAGTACTGACAGCGACATGTTTCCAAAAAAGGAACTCTGTATTGTCGTATATATTTCCCTTACTCGCCGTCGGAATGCAAATGTGGTGTTTGAATTAAGTGATTAAAACAAATCAGATTCGAACAGGTAGTAGCAAAAATGTGGTCAATGTAGTCGTTGTGGCAGTTAACATTGGACAACTGCAGTGTAAAATGTTGAAGGGTGTACACACGTTGCCCTTGTCAAATGTAAAAACTGTTTCATTCCTCCGTGTAGTAACCACTTTATCGAAACTTCACATTTCCAGATAGATGAAGAGCAGAAGAAGACTGTACAATAACAAAGAAACTTCATTTTGGGACACACTCCTCTGTAGGTACTGCATGTGTCAACTTTATTGTTTCAAGCGAACATTAAGATTTTTGTCAATAGTTAACTTATTTTGGATACGAGAGAAGGTCCTCCGCATAAATGTCTGTTCATATATTGTGGCTTTAACGGGCTATTGTCTCAGTTGCTGGTGAATCTTACGGGTTTGAATGGTACTGGTCAATGAATCTTCCTCGGAAAGACTCAGCTGAAACAGGGGAACAGCATTCTGAAGATGTGCAGCGCAGCTTTGTACGGGACATCAGGAAAGAAAAAATTTCGTGGACCACGACCTTATAACCCGGAAAATTCAGCAGTCTATTCCACTGTATTTTATCCTCAGCAACCTATGTTTTCCAGGTATTCAGGTTCTTTAATCTCGAAACATCTACGGTACACAAATACAAAGTTTTACAGATAAATCATCTTGATAGTTGGTAGAACACACGTATCTCCGTAATAAAAATCATTTTCATTCAGCTATCGGAGACACCACCTCAACGAAACACTGTGCGTGTGGGCGAGGGGGTTTGTGTGATCCAACGAAGTGGAGGGCTATGCCGGCAGTGGTGTAACTACCAGCAGGGCCTCCCAAGCCGGACAGGTCTCCATAGAGGATCCAGACAAAGTGTTTCTCACAACGTCCCGTCTAGTGTCCTGTCCTGTCCTGTCCTATCCTATTCTGTTCTGTCCCATCCTATACACTCCCTTCCTTTCCTTTTCCTCCCTGTGCTTGTATGGCAGCAGACACAGTCCCCTAATGTGGACAGCAGAAGATCCTTGGTAACCAGGACAACGTTGATGCACATAGGCCTTACTGCGAAGGGATGGATAGCGTTGTGTAGTCGCGGTGAAGACAAGCTATGTAAGGGGTAAGGCCCTGAAATAAAACCTTGGCAGGTGTCCAGGTCGTGAGGTGGCAGCCCCACCAGGACACTCGGGGGGCTGTGGGCTGATAACCCGCACCACCAAAAAACACATATCACAGAAACTAAAAGGAGAAACAGCCGGATGAACCTTAAGGATATCGCTGTTGCTTAGTGGGAATAACTGGGGGCACCCGCCGGTGCCAACAGTTAGTGCTGGAGCCTGTCCAGTGCCTCAGGAAAATGTCCCATCCTCATCCTGCCACAAGACAACAATCCCTATCTTAATTGGCTTGCTAATGAGCCCGTCAGCACCGACACATTAGATAAGGTAATGAGCACTGAGTTAGCTTCTGATTGGCCTGCTGATGGCACGGCGCAAAACAGATTTTATGAGCGCAGACAATGGACGGAAAATTGCCTATAAACTGCTGCTTACTTTACTCTGACATCTGTAGCACTAACAAAAGTACAGCGCTGTGCATTACCGTCCCGGGTGCGAGACAGTAGTATCCTTTACATCGATTCCATGCAGGCTTTCATAAATTAAAATAAAAGAAAACTAACACTTGCTAGGGAAACTGAAAAGAGTCTATTCCAGTTTTACTGCTTTCATCGTCTCGCAGATATTTAAAGAGTTGAATTTTATTGGGTTTTCTTGTCGCTAAGCTATGCAACAAATACATCGTTAGTCAGTCGTTTGTGCTAACTTCCTTGTGGCGTAAGCGTCACTAGCATTCCCTTGGTGTGTGCTTTTCTGGCCTCTCTTAATAAAATCAATGCGCTTTGTCATTCGTCCTCTGCGACATGACTGACTTCACAGTTCCCGACATGCGGAGCGGCAGAGTGTAATGGAGTTTCACGTATTGCACGCAAGGCTCACGTACTTCATTTACGGTACGATACTGCAGTGCCTGTATTGTTAAGAAGTATTATATAATGTTCCTTAGGACATGCGTGTATGTTCGAAGGAATAGGCGCTGCGGTGACTGTAGCTATCGTGAAATACATGAAGTATATTCGCAGTTGCAAATACAGACAACCATCAGCTGTGTAAGAGAACAACGAAAGTGAAATTTTGTGTCGGACGAACCCTGATTTCCCGCTTTACGCGAGCGGACGCCTGAACAGCTTTGGCTATCGGCGCACGACTCACCGCCAGACGCAATCTTCCATGTGTCATCGTTCACGTGTCACAACTTGCACTCGTACAAGGGTGCTCGGGGCGAAGGACATTTCAATTGAAAGTCGCTGCATGCATGTCTGAAGGAACATTGCATTGTACTTCTTAAGAACAAAAGCATTTGTCCGCCGGGACCAGGAACCCATTTTCAATTAAATTGTGTGTGTCCCTTACCCCCTTCCCCCAGCGATACGGGAATTACAGCAACTGTACGAGTGCACGTTGGACAAAGAAGTATGGAAGTTTGGGTCTGGCTGAGAATCGTGCACGGATAACCAAAGCAGTTAAGGCAACCGCTCGCGTAAAGCGGGAAATCCCGGTTCGAGTCCCGGTCTGGAGAACATTTTCATTGTCAACATTCCATTATACAGCTGATGGTTGTACAAGGCGTGTTTTTTAAGTAAGTACCGTTTTGAAATTAAAAGAGACGTGCTAAGGTATCTCAATAATTTTATTTTTACTTGAAAGCCTGTACCTTAATCTACGCACCGTCGCCATTACAGTCTGATTCCTATTTGTTTATGTTGCCTGCTGAGTGTTTAAGATGCCTCCGATAACGTGAGTCCCGCCGACTGTGAAGTATGGGCAGTTATAAGATTTCTTAGTGCTAAAGGCCTAAAAGCGATCGATATTCATCTTGAGATCTGTGCAATTTACGGAGAACACATTATGAGTGATGGAATGGTAAGAAAGTGGGTGAGAGCAGTTAAAGATGGCCACACAAATGTGCATGACGAACAACGGAGTGGGCGTCCTCCGGTCGTTAATGAAAGTTTGGTGCAGGAAGTTGACAATAAGGTGAGAGAAAACAGATGCTTTACGATTTCCTCCTTGCGGGATGACTTTCCTAATGTTTCTCGTAGTGTTATGTATGGCATTTTGACCGAGCACTTGAATTACCGAAAATTGTGCGCACGTCAAGTACCGAAAATGTTGAAGGTTGTGCACAAAACCAAACGTTTAGACAGTGCATTGACTTTCCTTGAGCGGTACCACAACGACGGTGATGATTTCTTAAGCCAAATTGTTACGGGCGACGAAACACGGGTGGCCTACTTCACACCAGAATCAAAGCAACAGTCCACGGAAGTTGAGCAAGGGCATCGTTTTGCTGCAAGACAATGCCCGTCCGCATGTGGCGAATCAGACCAAAGATCTCATCGTATCTTTTCGATGGGAAACTCTAGATCATCCTCCGTACAGCCCCTATCTCGCGCCCAGTTACTGCAATCTGTTACTGGCAGACTTGTATGGGGAGGGTATTCAAAAACTGGTACAACGTTATGAGAAGTGCCTCAATGTTGACGGAAATTATGTAGAAAAGTAATTAAGGTACAGGCTTTCATGTGAAAATAAAATTATTGAGATATCTTTGCACGTCTTTTTTAAATTTCAAAACGGTACTTACTTAAAAAGCACGCCTCGTTTGTGTTCGCAACTGTGAATACATTTCGTGTATTACTCCATTCACTTGTGTGCGTCATAAGAACCACCTCTGCCTATTCAAGCACATCATCTACCAAAATTAATAAGATCAATCAGTGAGGCGCTACATACAAACTCGGTTGTGGTTAATCACATAGAGTGAGAGAGAGAGAAATCAGTGTGCATCGTTGCCTCTTTGGCGTAAGGTCTGTTTCAGCTGATTGCGTCATTAATGCTGAAATAATATCGGCTAGGTTTTTCGTTCCCGTTCGTATGTTTCCATTTACTCTTAGGAATGAAATAAAATTGGCTTACTCTTGGTTTGTGCTGAGTTTAGAACAGCATACGTATTTTTCTGGTTATCATTCTTATTGATGTGCCATTAACACTCCCGTCAAGCGAGGTGGCGCAGTGGTTAACACAATGGACTCGCATTCGCGAGGAGGACGGCTCAGATCCGCGTCTGGCCACCCAGATCTATGTTTCCCGTGATTTCCATGAATTGCTCCAGGCAAATGCCGGGATGGTTCCTTTGAAAGAGCGCGACCGATTTCCTCCCCCAATCTTGAATCGTTCAGAGCATGAGCTCCATTTCTAACGACCTGGGTGTCTATGGGACGTTACACTCTTATCTTCCTTTTTTTTACTAATACCCCATTGCCGTTTCGTTCAAAATGTGATTCCCAGAATTTTACCCTTTCTGTAGCGGCTCGTTGTGTTGCATGCATACGTTGTACACATGTTGGTCTATATCTCCAGCAAATGAACGTAAGCTATTGTCAACGTGGTTTGAATGGCTCGCAGTCATTTATTCAAATTATTTGCCATGGTAAATTATCACTCTTCCTCGTCTTTATTCAAAAGTATTGTTTGTGGGGAACTGTAATTGTACGTTTAACAGCCCCTACAATGATGTCACATGTAAAAAAGGTAAAATAAGTGTAAGCAATGATTTTGCCTTTGGGAAAGCAGAACTCACAGTCATTCATATATTTATTTATTTACTTGGGGCTCCTGTACGAGGTGTACGTGTGTACGGGAAATTATCGGAATAATTTCGTCAATGATCACCATAAAAAAGGAAGTTCATCATCATCTGCCCTGGGCAGATGCTTGTCTTCAGACCGATCGCAGCAATGCAGTGCATTTGTTTCGGGTGCACCTTACAGGTAATTAACACTACTCGATGCGAGCCCCACGTGTAAGCATTTCTTATGAGGATCATGTTAAACAATAAACTAAAATGAAAATAAACTTAGTAACAAGCTACTTTCATAAACTACTGAACTTTGATGACCAATTTACTATGGTGTCAAAATTTGTTTAATATCTGACGTGTTATGGAAAATAAAAACAATCTCTTCTTCAAAAATCTTGTCTCCACTTACCTACACTTTCAGGTCGCGTAGTAACCATACTAGATTAGTTTAGCCTACGATAAGTTGATATACTTACTGAGATACATACATCGATTACCAATCGAATATTTCTGAAGAGGAAGCTATACATTGAGGTGACAAAAGCCATGAGATAGCGATATACAAATATATAGAGGGCGGTAGTATCGCGCACACAACGTATAAAAGGGCAGCGCATTGGTGGAGCTGTCATTTGTAGTTAGGTGACTCATACTAGAGGGTTTCCTACATGATTATGGCCGCACGATGGGATCTAACTGACTATGAGCGCGGAATGGAAGTTGGAGCTACACGGAAGGGCTACCCCATTTTGGAAATCGTTAGTGAATTCAATATTCCGATATCCAGTGTCAAGGGTTTGCCTAGAATACCAGATACCAGTCATTATTTCTCACCATGGACAACACAGTGGCCGACGGCATTCACTTACGACTGAGAACACAGGCGTTTGCGCAGTGTTGTCAGTGCTAATAGACAAGCAACGCAGCGAGAAATAACCACAGAGATCGATGTGGAACGCACGACAATCATATCCATTAGGAAATTTGGCGTTAATGGTCTGTCGCAGCAGACGACCTACGTGGCGTCTTTACTAACACCACGATATAGCCAGCAGAGCCCCTTCTGTGCTCGTGACTGTATCAGTTGATCGCTGGACGACTGGAAAAACATGGCCTGGTCAGATGAGTCCGAATTTCAGTTGGAATGATGGTAGGGTTCGACTGTGGCGCAGACCCCACGAAGCCGTGCACCAAAGTTGCTGACAAGGCACTGGGCAAGCTGCTAGTGGCTCCATAATGGCGTGGGCTGTGTTTACATGGAATGGACTGGGTCCTCTGGCCCCGCTGAAATGATCATTGACTCGAAATGGTTATGTTCGGCTACATGGACACCATTTTCAGCCATTCGTGGACTCCATGTTCCCAATCAACGATGTCATGTCAACGGGCTAGAACTGTTTGCGACTGGTTTCAAGAACATTTTGGACCTTTCGAGAGAATTATTTGGCCACACAGACTGATCTATAGGAACCGACCGAACATTTATGGAACAAAATCGGGTGGTTAGCTCCTGCACAAAATCCTGCACCGGCAACACTTTCGCAATTATGAACGGCCATAGAGGCAACGTGGTTCAGTATTCCTGCATGGGACTTCAAACGACTTATGTCAGTGCTACGTCCAGTTCGCACTACGCTGGACAAAAGGAAGTCCGTCGCGATGTTAGGACATGAATTTTGTCCCCTCGGTGTGTGCAGCTCATCAGTAGTGCTTCAGCAGTGAGGAATGTGCAACATCTTGATGACCTTTACATAATAAAGCCACAGTAATGCCATTTGTAGTCAGTGAAGCACATTGAATTCTTCATCCGCTGTGAAGCAGGTCAGGCTAACACCATACAGCACCGTTAAGGACAAAAACAGTTAACCACTACACAACTGTCTTGCTTTTTTTCCAAGTTTTTGTACTTGACATTTATTACACAATGTATTGTGAACTACTTCGACTTCACTTCATTCTTCACTTGCTGCTCAGTATAAGATCTATCGCCTCATTTCTCATGGTGGGTCGTGTTTGGCCTCTTTGCGTCTGCGTCTTTCGCCCGAATTTGGAGGAGCCAAACGCACTCACCGTTGCCCGTGTCCGCCACGTGTAGGTGGGGCATTTCTTTACCTCTTTTTTCTTATTTGTTAGCCGCGTCTATCAGCTTCTCTGTTTGTGACTAGATTTCGTCGGTGTGTTCATGAGCTGGCTGCAAAGCGAAGTACTCATTCGAAGAGTACATAGCGGTATGTTTGTTTAGCTGGAAAAGACAGTATGTATTCTCCAGCGGTTAATCTTGCCGGTTTTTGTAGTGTTTATTTTAATCTGCCTGTAGTTCTTTTGACGTGTTCATCAAAATTTGATCTTTCATCGAAGTATACTCCCAGATAGTGTGTTATCTGTATGTAGTTTGATCTCTGCTCTCTTAAGTTGGTCTGCTGTGCCCCTTTCTGCTAGTGCATTTAATGTGGCGTTCGATTTCTTTTTTGGCTGGGCTCTGTTGTTTACAGAGACTAGTTCTAGCAAATAATCTACATATGCGACAACTCCATCTGTCGTATTATTCTCACCGAGTAGGTACAGAAGGGTTTCAATAGTTATGTCTCAGACAGGTGCGTCCACACCCCTTAGAGGAATTGTTTACTTTACGACTACCTACTTGCCATTCCACTACTCTGCGTGTAACAGGCTGTATACATGGATTGTGGTACCTTCTGTTTGGACACCGAGCAAAGTCTGCACAAGAACACTATGGCGTTACCCGACACAGTCTAAGAATAAACATGTCTCAAAGAAAATCAAAGAGTAGAGAATGTTCTAAGTAACGAAAATATTTTATGGGAATACATTTCACCAATGAGCACCTTAATTGGAACTTATTTATGAGCAGAGAGAGCACATTTTCCTCGAGCCTAACTAACAAACACCTGAAGAAGGCAGCTAATAAGTTGTCACAATGTCTTGTAAAGAAAGCGATACTTTGGCTGAAAATCCAAAAGCTTATAAATCATTGATTTCCCACAGAATATCTGGAAAATCACATATCAGGCCATAACTGCTTGTCAAATCCTAATGTTATCTGCAAAAAGAAATAACAGGGGATATTTGAGTTATGCAAGCAAGTTTAGCACGAATGGGAACAGCTTTTTATCACCTACGGGAGAGTGTCACGGAACTGCTGAGAAATCTCAACTGGCAGACAAATGCCGACAATTCCAGCTATCACGCGAAAGAATATTTACGAAGTTTCAATAACCAACGTTTATTGAGGAGTCTTGGAAAATGCAACTATCATCTATGTAACGCTCTAGTATGGACCGCGAAGACAAGATTAAACCAGTCATCGTGCTCACAGAGGCATTTAAGCAGTGATTCTTCCTGATTGGAATGGAAAAACCTGTAACGTGTGGTACAATGGATGTACCCTGTGACGTGGGCTTCACAGTAGTTTGCACAATATGGATATACAAAAGAGCACACAACAGCTTCCCGCAAACTATTTATCACAGGATGAGAGCACGTGGAAGCGACAGTATGAATGTATGGAGGAATATTCTACTAAAATGACACTCGCTACATTTCGTACAATGACTTTCGTAGAAAATTAAAGTGAAGCTAGTAGCCTTGAAATGGCAACATCGTGGAATGAGATCAGTTTTTCAGTGGCGGGGTCCTGGACGGGTGTACAGGGTTTCACATCTTCGTTAGCGGTCAACGCAATAATAATTACGCCCACAGTGCAAAAATTCCAGTGCAGCAGACTTTCTCTTCGTGCAGGATGGTGTCCGTCTCCACCGAACTGCTTTGGTCGATGGCTATATCGACTGGCCGGCGAGGTCTCCGGATCTGACACGTGTAAGGCATATATAACATGCATTGGGGAGACGATATGCAGACCGCCAGCCGTCAACAAGAATTCTTCCAGACTTGCGCACAGGGATTGGATCGACTTCCAATACAGCTCAAAGAGAGCGTGCCACGTGGCTGAAAGTAACGGTATCCCATAATAACTGTTTCCTTCTTGACGAAGTTTTTTGGTGTTGTTCCTTTTTTTTATTATACATCTTCGGATTCATATTTGTTCTAGACACACCATTGTTCTAGACACATAGGTAGGACGGGTGTTGTGTACATGAGGTCCTCTTACTGATTTTTCCTTGTTATCTTAGCTCCTCAACATATTTTTAGGATTAATGCTACCTGTAATTGATTAAAATTTTCTGTTACTAATCATAGACCTTATTTTGTACTGGTTATTTAATCAACGTTACTGAATCCCGTTGATTCTGATTTCCAGAACTCTGTTATTCGGTAGCTATGAATTTGTCTTTCCACGTTCAGTGTCTGATTATCCTAAGCAACAGACTATAAAATTAATGGTCCGTTACCCTGAATAACAACAGTCAGTTCGTCAAAAGTGATCAGACACGACACGAAAATAGTGTAATACACTCAGTACTAGTGACAGTTTGAAGGGTGTTCTGGGTGTGTTCTGCTGCATTGTTCTAGATTTCTGTAGACGTCTACCTGCCGACTCCTAGTCCGCCGTTTCAAATCATATTGTACGTCTACATTTCCTTCCTCACTATGAGCCGACATGGTCTTCTGGTTGCTAAGTCCCACACGTTCTCCACTGTGACGTACGTGAAACTCTGTCATACATTGAAATAAGTGCAGTGTCATTTGGAATACGTTTTAGAAGCTAAGTCGAGTGGATTAGTTGAGCTCATGTTTCATGGAAAATTTATGGAAAATCATTAAAGTTCACCTTCCGTAAAACATGTATACGACTTTAAATTCGTATAGGTTTATTTTAAGCATGACTTACAGGTACTTACAGAATTTCTCTATGGTATACGTACGTAGGGGGCAACGGCCTTGCCGCGGTGGTTACACCGGTTCCCGTGAGATCACGGAAGTTAAGCAGTGTCGGGCGTGGTCGGCGCTGGGATGGGTGACCATCCGGGCCTCCATGCGCTGCTGCCATTTTTCGGCGTGCACTCAGCCTTGTGATGCCAATTGAGAAGCTACTCGGCCGAATAGTAGCAGCTTCGGTCAAGAAAACCATCATAACGACCGGGAGAGCGGTGTGCTGACCCATGCCCCTTCAATCAGCATCCTCCTCTGAGGATGACTTGGCGGTCGGATGGACCCGGTAGGCCACTCGTAGCCTGAAGACGGAGTGTTTTTTTATATACGTACGTAGGGGCCTGAAGAAAGTTCGTAAATTCTGCCCCGCAAAAGATTCGTGGAGTTCTATAAGGAGCTCTCGCGAGTTGTATGGCGTCTCTCAATGAGGATATCCAGATATGTCTTTTCCGGCATTCTATTACTCTTTCCCAGTCAAACTAGTCGGCAAAAATTCACATCGCTCGTCTGTATGACTGAGTGTTTGTGTTGTCCTCATAATTTCATCATCATTCATGAAAGTCGAGAGATTGGACTGAGCAAAGGCTGGGAATTTGTACGGGCGCTAATACCCGCGCAGTTGAGCGCCCCAAAAACCAAACATCATCATCGTCTGTGTATACGGTACACTTCCCTTGTTAGTTCAGCTTGGTATAGGGGTGCTACCCTTCAGCATTATTCACGTATACGGTATATATAACGAAATTTTCTTTATAGACAAATTGCAGTTTCCTATGTTGCGTCACGGGCTAGTTCGGCCTAGCAATAGGCTGTGGTTATCAACAAAAAGACGTTATAGGATGGATGATACAAGATACCTCAGTACTTAGGTGTTCCAGCACAAGAAGATGTATTCAGTAACTGACACTGTAGAAGTCGCCTCCCGGTACTCCTAACAGGAGAAGTTGCCATACCATTTCCAAAGTGGCAGAAATACGGATTCAGTCAAAGTGGTACTTGATGCTCCTGACAAAGATGAGCGTATCACAGGCAGAATTTTCATCTTTCTAAGCTTTTTGGTACTGTGGACCATAAGATTCTACTTAATATGCCAGCAGCATTAGTAATAAGAAGGGTACCTAATAACTGGTTCCGACCATATCTAGCAGATTGAACGCAAAGGAGATATAATACATACCCCAAACAATTCTAAAATTTTAGTATAACACTTATCAGAGCCAAAATGTATTAACACAGGAGTTCGTCAGGGCAGCATTTTAGGACCAATCCTGTTCTCGATATACATGAATAACTTTTCCACTAGTGTTAGTCACAGAGAAAAATTTCTCTCTGCTGAGGAGAGCAGTATTATAGTCACTGAGAAAACAAGAGAACTCCTTACCGAGAAAGCAAATGAAACCATCAAGTAAGCTTACAACTGACCAATCTGTTCCACTATACTGTAGCAAAAAAGCCGTTGTTTAATGTAGTTTCCAAATATCTCGAAACGTTCTTGACAGATTTACTCAAAATTCTCACATGATGCTCCAGTAAGCTGGATGGTATATAACATTGTTACGAAAAATATCCAAATTTCTTGATAAATTTAGTTAACATTTTCACGCGATGCTCTAATAAACATTCGAACAGACACAGGCTGTTTTTATATATAAAGGGGAGTTGAAACGCCCTATCCCGACAATGGTAAATTTAGTTACTTGGCTTCCCTGTATTTCAGGAACAACTCTAGCCATTGACATAAAATTTTACAGGACATTAAACTGTATGTTCGGAGTCTACTGAACTACAATAATTGTATTTCAGCCACTGCTTTCGGAAATACAATTTTTTAATTAAATGGTAAACACTTTGTGTACTTTTTTGTATGTTATCCTAAATAGTTTTAAATATACATAACATGATTTTCTTCTTTTAGTTCAGTAGGCTCAGGATATGAATGTTATCACCCCCTGAAAATTTGAATACTCTACTCGAAGTAGTTTCTGAGATTTAGGGAAAACTGCAACGGAAAATGTAAATTTTCGGGAACGGCTTCTAAAGCTTCAAAAGACTGTAACTCACTTAATATATGATTATTTTTTTTATTTTAGTCACTCTGAAGCACCATGCACCATACTGTATACAATCCTCTTGATTTTTTTCCAAGTTTTCCCTTCTTTTCTTCTTTCTGGACTCCTTAGCGGCCAACTGTGCTGCATATTTTGCTTTATCAGTGCGAACCTTGTCCATCCATTCAAGTTCTCTGATGCAGTTTGCTCCAGGATTAATTCTCATATGCTGTAGCACTTTCAACCAACTAATTTAGCCATCACTAAGAGCAATAACAGCATTACTGACCTTCCACTTTCATTCCAACAAAAACAAAAAAATTGTTCAACTGGCTCTGAGCACTGTGGGACTTAACTGCTGAGGTCATCAGTCCCCTAGAACTTAGAGCTACTTAAACCTAACTAACCTAAGGACATCACACACATCCATGCCCGAGGCAGGATTCGAACCTGCGACCGAAGCGGTCGCGCGGTTACAGACTGTAATGCCTGGAACCGCTCGGCCATCAACAAAAACATTTTTTGATAAGTGAGTCCATATAAGATTATTGAATGACTCATTAAGATTTTGAATCTGACCATGCAGATACTTCTTCAGTAATTCAAGATTTTCCAGGTCTCTGTAAATTCGTTTTATGATATCCATGACTGCTACTGGGATGGAATGTTTATGGCTGTATGAATTGTTTGAGTACTGGGCATTGCGTAATTGCACCATGACTCAGTACCAGCAGGGCAAAGGTTTTGTATTGGTTTTTAATCAGTTGACAGTCTGTGGAAGGAGATAGCCCGTATTGCCTGCTTCATTCCATAATACAGCTGTAGTTCCTCAATCATTTTGTCTGTGAGTCTGCCTCTTATGGTTTTACCATCAGAAATTTTCTTGTCTCTCAAACTTTGTTTCAACATCCTCAACCTGGTGCCCATCCTCTTCTGGACACGACCAACACATTCCAGTTTTGTGATAATCTTCTCACCATAAGGCTGAGAGGCTACCAAACTGTTATATGCTTCTGAGTCTCCATCACTAAGAACTTAGTGTAACACAATCCCCTTTCGTTGACACATCGACTAAAAATTTCAGTAGGTGCAGAGGCCTACATACCACCACTTGTTCCTTCATAACTTCTCTCACTGATATGCCCTTCTTCATTCCCTGATTTACACTTATAACAATGTTTGGTTAAAATCTGGAAATCTACTACTTTTCCTGTATCCACACTGGTCACCATAGCAACAGAATTCTTAGAACTGTAGTTGCGCTTCTGCCAGTGCCATGCACTGGTATGTCGGTCATACCATTATTTATTTCAACAGTCTCGTTTGCAGCACCCTTCATTGACTCACACGCAACAGATTCCACAGCAGCTCCAACAAATCCTGCATACTTGTCGATTTTACAAGGTGGGCGTGGCATATTCATCATGGTACACATTGTTTCTGCTGCAGTGTGTCCTTTGCCGATAGCTATCGATCTATAAAACGACCTAACATTTACTTCAAAATATTTATCTTTACACTTATCGGAATTCCAAAGTGAATGAGTATATTTACAACTGGCACAATTAATGATAAGTTTCCTGGCTAGTCCATCTGATACCTCACTGTCTTCATGTAAACTAACTGACCCTCCACATACTTTACTACACACACATTCATCTAACACCCTTGTTACGATGTGTAAATCTATCAGAATATAACCTAACCTACCATTTACATCACCTTAGTTTTGAGAAAACTGTGTATCACAACATTTTATTTTAATCTTCGAAGCACTAATGGGTGTTCCTCTAGATACTGACGAGCTTGCCTGTATTTCATTGTCTGTAACTTCACACGCCACTTGTTGAACGCTATGTTTTCCTTTATTCGAAAATCTATTAAACTCAAACCTATGTTTCTAAAAAACATTTCGTTTTGGCTTCATACTTTCCTTTTTGAGAGATTTACCAATCTATTCGTCACTTTAACTAGGGAAATCGTTAGCAATTCGACATACAACGTGTGTTTATTCTATGAAACGATAGGATATTGTTTTCAACAGTGCTACGAATACAAACACGTACTTTAACCTTTATAACACAGCAATCCACAGCCTTCTATATAAATAACTAGCGAGTTAATTAGATCTTGAAGTAAAGCACGTAAGAATTTTTACATTTTCAACCGGTGCAGATTATACTTAAAAAATAAAATACTTCCCGTGAGTTTATTAGTGATATATATATATATATATATATATATATATATATATATATATATATATATATCGTTTTATTCGGGAAATTGCTGATTTTATAATGAGATAAAATCCGAAAATGTAAAAAAAATTTCCGTTCCAACTCCCCTGAAGTTGATTAAAGTTGTTGCCATAATTCTGGAAAAGTGCTTGACCGATTTAATTCAAATAAATTTTTAAACAAAGCTCTAACAATCAGTCGGGCTGACATAGGCCACACATTTTTAAATATATATTGTTTTAAGCAACAGTATGCAGTTCTTCTTTTGAAACCGGCTGCGAGAAAGAAACTGCTGTGCTGAGAATATGTGGCGTTTCATTTTCCTTCCCACAGTCAGTCTATGTAAACTTTGATAGCAGGGTATTTCAAACAAAGAGTGGGAGTTTGGTGAACTATGTAATAAACATGATTTAAAAAATCTAACATTTCATGTAACACTTCTAAACTACGTTTACATCTGTTTCTCCTTTTCTGGAAATTTACTCCCAAAACTTTGCAATGTGTAATACTAACGTTATCGACAATGACATACTGTTGGAAGGGTCACCTGTCATAAGGAACGAACAAATTAAACCGTGTACTAAGTCATTAAGAGTCGATTCGCGTTATAAAGTGCCACAAAGTACACGAAAATTACTCTGGATGAACGTGGTAACGGAACTACCTGTAAACATATTGTGTATGGCTATATCTCTAGAGGTCATTGATGAATTAGATGCATCGCAGTGTATCATACGTGTACTTGAAGTTGACGGCGAATGAGTGGCAGCAATTTGTGTGGATAATTTCGTCAACAATGAAGCAAGTTTGTCAAGAGGGTTGCTAGTTGCCAGTTTAGATGTTCTAGATGAGGATGATCTACACAGGTCAAGTGTGTGCACAAGTCATAAGCAAACCGACACTATAACTGCGTTACGTGCAAAAGTGGACCATTTTAAAGCAGCTGAAATGGAAGCCACAAAAAAGCTATTATTAGAATTCAAGGAATTACTTTATCATCGTAGCCCATAACATACAAGCCCCATAAACACAACACAGGATTCTGAAGGGCGATATGTCAGTCGAGTATCCGAAACCGTGTAGGGTACCCCAACGCCTACAACCGACTATGGAAGAGTTTATGAAGATGATAGTGACGACATTGTCCAATCAGGCAATATATGAAGTGCGAATGTGCTACCAAACAGAAATCAAGCTAATGAAAGGCACACAAAGTATAAAATTCAACAAAAAACGTACAGTTAACAGAACGACCTTAAATACATAACTGAAAATACTGAAACCACTACAAACATGGAAGATATGTTAAACTACAAAGCAAACAGCGGTGGGTGAGAGAAGGAATTCGTGATAAAAACAAACACAATGACTTCTTTAAGAAATTGGTTTACCTAGTACATATGAAATTAGGAATAACATCGCCAGTCATTCATTTCAGTTTCATAATAGAACCAGTGGACACAAATTTTCATAGGGTAATTAAAGTGATCACGCCAAGACACGTGAGGAAGCAGACTGCACTCAATGAAAAAAAGCAGGATAAAAGCGAGTATAACTCGCACTGTAAGGATTCATTACAAACGTAATTAGATATATAAATAACAATAATAACAACTTAGCGTGTATTAATGGCCTGGTGTTAGTCATACAATTGGACGCCTCTTTGATGACTTGTGTGTCCCTAACCTACCCCAGTTACCCAATAGGCGAAAAGGGACCTATAATTTAGCATGTATTCAGAACCACGTGGTGTCTCTGGGGACTCCTCATATTGTTTAGAGGTGACGGCTACGTCAAAACGAAGACTGTGATTTGGTAACCCTATTTCTCAGTTTTCAGGCACGCACTTCAGCGCAACACCACCAAGCCCGACATGCATAGCGACAAATCACCTTTAGGTTTCGATGTGCGTGTTTTCGAATGACATACATGTCCGTATCTTTGGCTGCATGGACTCAGAATCTTAAATTATTTACGCCGCCAAGAGAGCATAGATTTTGATATATGACATAAAATTCAACTTGATAGATCTACCCGTTTTTGAGTAAATGAGTCTCAGCTGACGGACAGAAAGACGGACAAAATACGGCAAAAAAATTTAATGCAATATAATTGCGAATTATCAATTTTCGGAATTCTTTCTTTGCTTCTACTGAAAAATCTTGCTTCTTGCCAAATTTTGTGATTCCAAGTCAACGAAAAGTGGATCAGGCCATATGTTTTGACTAAAACCTTAAGTTGTTTTGAAGTTATTGACACCGACAAGGGACCGTAGACCTTTGCATTTGACTTAAATTTCAGTTTGAGACCCCTTCCCCTTTTAAAGAAAAGGTGTCCTTACAGACGTGTCTGAACCTTTTAACAGCACTGAGTTAAGAGATTACATTTTTTACACCGCCTGGGGACCGTGGGCCTTAGTATGTGACATAATTTTCAACTTGGTACCATCATTCCTGAGAGAAAGGGCTATGACATATAGACAGATATACGGACAACAAAGTAGTCTAATAAGGATTCTGCTTTTACCGACACACATACCGAACCTTAAAAAATAAAAGGATCAAAAGAAACACGTACCAAATTCGAATTTCTAGTTTTATGAAAGAATGTGAAATCTTGCTGACATAAATTTTGACGCTAGGGAAGATGAATTATTGGATAAAGGACTAAGCTACAACATAACAGCCACGTTTAATAATGCTAATATTAAAATTGTAATTTCCCGCAATGAAGTAGCATTATAACAATGACACAGAAGGGCATATGCAGTAATATCGCTGTTTTTATTGAGGAGCAACTACCTGACAATATACAATTTAGAAATAATAATATTAATGTGTTGCTAGCTTAAGAAACATTGTGATTACATGATGTTACGATGATGAGAACAGACAAAGGCAATACAGTGGTAGTCAAGCTGGGACATCTCAGAGAGTATAACATTCTGAGCTTAGAGAAAGACTCAACAAAAAAAATTCAGACATTTATTAAACAGTCAGTTAATAAAAGTGATTATCTACTTTCTAGCAAGGAAATGAATAGTTGCGTAGCAATGAATTAAGAAGCATATAGACTGAGAGCACAATTTAAAATACACAAACAAGGGCTTCCTCATAGGCTCCTTGTGAACTACATAAACAGACCAGTATAGTTCCTTATTAAGAAACTAAATAAACTTATTCACCCATGCCATACATAGATGAAGAAATACACAATTAAAAATACCATTGACATAACTAATCAGATTAAACACACAAACATAATATTAAATGGAGAACTCATGTCATTATATGATGCTAAACAGAACACAAATGTCCCTGATATTGAAACCATAAATATCTTAAAAGATAACCTTCCAAAATTAGGCAACAGTTCTCAGTCAGGAATGTATGAACTGCTCATCCTTCTAGAAATAGTGCTATTACATAACTATTTCACTTTCCTAGTAAAGATCTAGAAGCAGAATGATGGATTGGCTACGATAATCTGTCTGTAGGATCTTGGAAAATATTTTACTAAATCACTTACAAAGTCATTTTGTAAGAGAACAAATCCAGATGGCTAATACAGTCATTTACTAGAGACCTGATATATCCTCATTCTTTTTAATGGACTTAATGACAAAATTAACTAATTTCAGCAACAATAAATAAAACGAATTATAGAATAAAATTTACCGCCAAATATGAAGCAGACACACCCACAAACTTAAAAATAATTGAAGCTAATGATAATGTAGTCCATAAATTTGACATAGTTTGTAAACCAACAACAACTGGCTATAACAAGTAACAGATCAAGTCTCCCACTAACCCCTATAACAGTGAACTGTCATGCTACGTCAGACCGTGTCATTAGAGACCCCTTTACCAAGGAAAACATGAAGACAATGTTGGCCATAATCACAGCAAAATAGATGAAATTTTACAGAAAGAAATTTAGAAGCAATCTTGCAAACCAAAACGACAAAATGATATTATTGTAAATAGAAACAAAGAAGAAAGAAAAATTCTTTACTTTGCCATATTTGACAAATATATTTCAAGGAAAATTGTCGCGCGTATTGCAGAGCACGTTGATTTTCACGGGCATTGCGTGGACGAGCATTATCCAGTAGGAACAACACATCACCTTCCTGTTGCAGTAACAGCAAAAGACCGAGTCTAACGACATTCTGTACGTAGCGAGCTCTGGTTATTGTCCCCTTCGGAAGCAGCAAGGTGAACGAGAGCTGCAGCTTATCGCACTTTAGACCATAAGGCTTGGCGTGGATGAATGCACTCTAGAGAGAGCTCTCACCAGATCTACGTCCATCACCTGCGTGCAGGCAGAATCTGCTATCATCGCTGAAGGCCACGGTACATCCTCTGACGGCACCATTCAGCCACGTACGTTAACGCTGTCGCTTGAGTGGGAGATGGGCTAGAGGTGGTGCAAACGAGATATACGGGCCCTGAAACGAACTTGTCACGTTACATTAGTCGGCTTGTTCGCCACACTTCGTGAACGCTCGGCTCCGTGCCGGACTCGCGGAAAATCAATATTTAATTGACTTGTGCCAACTGAAGATCTCAATTTTTCCGCATGCTATCTAGAACTTGCATGCATTTAAAAGACTCAATCAAGAGTTATTAAACTCGTCTGAAATACACTCCTGGAAATGGAAAAAAGAACACATTGACACCGGTGTGTCAGACCCACCATACTTGCTCCGGACACTGCGAGAGGGCTGTACAAGCAATGATCACACGCACGGCACAGCGGACACACCAGGAACCGCGGTGTTGGCCGTCGAATGGCGCTAGCTGCGCAGCATTTGTGCACCGCCGCCGTCAGTGTCAGCCAGTTTGCCGTGGCATACGGAGCTCCATCGCAGTCTTTAACACTGGTAGCATGCCGCGACAGCGTGGACGTGAACCGTATGTGCAGTTGACGGACTTTGAGCGAGGGCGTATAGTGGGCATGCGGGAGGCCGGGTGGACGTACCGCCGAATTGCTCAACACGTGGGGCGTGAGGTCTCCACAGTACATCGATGTTGTCGCCAGTGGTCGGCGGAAGGTGCACGTGCCTGTCGACCTGGGACCGGACCGCAGCGACGCACGGATGCACGCCAAGACCGTAGGATCCTACGCAGTGCCGTAGGGGACCGCACCGCCACTTCCCAGCAAATTAGGGACACTGTTGCTCCTGGGGTATCGGCGAGGACAATTCGCAACCGTCTCCATGAAGCTGGGCTACGGTCCTGCACACCGTTAGGCCGTCTTCCGCTCACGCCCCAACATCGTGCAGCCCGCCTCCAGTGGTGTCGCGACAGGCGTGAATGGAGGGACGAATGGAGACGTGTCGTCTTCAGCGATGAGAGTCGCTTCTGCCTTGGTGCCAATGATGGTCGTATGCGTGTTTGGCGCCGTGCAGGTGAGCGCCACAATCAGGACTGCATACGACCGAGGCACACAGGGCCAACACCCGGCATCATGGTGTGGGGAGCGATCTCCTACACTGGCCGTACACCACTGGTGATCGTCGAGGGGACACTGAATAGTGCACGGTACATCCAAACCGTCATCGAACCCATCGTTCTACCATTCCTATACCGGCAAGGGAACTTGCTGTTCCAACAGGACAATGCACGTCCGCATATATCCCGTGCCACCCAACGTGCTCTAGAAGGTGTAAGTCAACTACCCTGGCCAGCAAGATCTCCGGATCTGTCCCCCATTGAGCATGTTTGGGACTGGATGAAGCGTCGTCTCACGCGGTCTGCACGTCCAGCACGAACGCTGGTCCAACTGACGCGCCAGGTGGAAATGGCATGGCAAGCCGTTCCACAGGACTACATCCAGCATCTCTACGATCGTCTCCATGGGAGAATAGCAGCCTGCATTGCTGCGAAAGGTGGATATACACTGTACTAGTGCCGACATTGTGCATGCTCTGTTGCCTGTGTCTATGTGCCTGTGGTTCTGTCAGTGTGATCATGTGATGTATCTGACACCAGGAATGTGTCAATAAAGTTTCCCCTTCCTGGGACAATGAATTCACGGTGTTCTTATTTCAATTTCCAGGAGTGTAGTTAGTCGCTCGCCGCCGGAGACGGCTGCTAGCACTCGTAAGAGCTGCAGTGTCACGTGCTATGACATACGTACAGCAGCCTGTCTATCTCGTGTGCGTCGGATAGAGGTGTGCGTGCCCGTTGTCCCACATCGGCTCGCAGCAGTTCGTGTTGACACGTCTGGGCTCACAAACCCTCTTATGTGTGCTGTGGTAGCTGTACGATCTGCCAGTGCTGCACCTGCAATACGACGATCCTGGCGGCAGTCTGGGATACGTGGACGTCCAGAAACTCGTTTACAGGTATGAGAAGATACACATGACCACTGATGCCATCATCGCTGCACAACTGACGTAGCATGTTCAACTTGTGTGGCAGGTCTCCGAAAGGATCATCCCACACTCAGAAGGAAACCATCTGACCCCTTTCAAATTCACTCAGTTGGCTGTAGGAAGCAGGAGTGTGTCCCCGTTTCATAGTTGCCTCCTTGCTTCACACGTCTGAACCACACTGAGCCTACTGGCTGTGAGCATTTCGTATCAAAGCGTAAACACAGATGGCGCTCTTATAGTTATGCCACTACGCTACCTGTTGGCGGACGACGTTGAAACCATTCTCAGTGCAGCTACTATCCCCCAGGCGGCATATTCTGTCATCAGATCAAAATCGAAATCGCGTTAATTCGTGTCCCAATTTTTTTCCCAGAAAAAGTATCTCTCCTAAGAGTCAACAGACGCATATTCTCTAGCTTACGTGCCTCAGCGACACAGATAGCCGGACTGTAGGTGCAACGACAACGGAGGGGTATCTGTTGAGAGGCCAGACAAACGTTTGGTTCCTGAAGAGGTGCAGCAGCCTTTTCAGTAGTTGCAGGGGCAACAGTCTGGATGATTGATTGATCTGGCATTGTAACATTAACCTAAGTGACGTTCTACGGATCGGAGCATGGAATGTCAGATCCCTTAATTGGGGAGACAGGCTGGAAAATTTAAAAACGGAAATGGATAGGTTAGAGCTAGATATAGACGAAATTACTGAAGTTCGATGGCAAATGGTTCAAATGGCTCTAAGCACTATGGGACTTAACACCTGACGTCATCAGTCCCCTAGAACTTAGAACTACACTCCTGGAAATTGAAATAAGAACACCGTGAATTCATTGTCCCAGGAAGGGGAAACTTTATTGACACATTCCTGGCGTCAGATACATCACATGATCACACTGACAGAACCACAGGCACATAGACACAGGCAACAGAGCATGCACAATGTCGGCACTAGTACAGTGTATATCCACCTTTCGCAGCAATGCAGGCTGCTATTCTCCCATGGAGACGATCGTAGAGATGCTGGATGTAGTCCTGTGGAACGGCTTGCCATGCCATTTCCACCTGGCGCCTCAGTTGGACCAGCGTTCGTGCTGGACGTGCAGACCGCTTGAGACGACGCTTCATCCAGTCCCAAACATGCTCAATGGCGGACAGATCCGGAGATCTTGCTGGCCAGGGTAGTTGACTTACATCTTCTAGAGCACGTTGGGTGGCACGGGATACATGCGGACGTGCATTGTCCTGTTGGAACAGCAAGTTCCCTTGCCGGTATAGGAATGGTAGAACGATGGGTTCGATGACGGTTTGGATGTACCGTGCACTATTCAGTGTCCCCTCGACGATCACCAGTGGTGTACGGCCAGTGTAGGAGATCGCTCCCCACACCATGATGCCAGGTGTTGGCCCTGTGTGCCTCGGTCGTATGCAGTCCTGATTGTGGCGCTCACCTGCACGGCGCCAAACACGCATACTACCATCATTGGCACCAAGGCAGAAGCGACTCTCATCGCTGAAGACGACACGTCTCCATTCGTCCCTCCATTCACGCCCGTCGCGACACCACTGGAGGCGGGCTGCACGATGTTGGGGCGTGAGCGGAAGACGGCCTAACGGTGTGCGGGACCGTAGCCCAGCTTCATGGAGACGGTTGCGAATGGTCCTCGCCGATACCCCAGGAGCAACAGTGTCCCTAATTTGCTGGGAAGTGGCGGTGCGGTCCCCTACGGCACTGCGTAGGATCCTACGGTCTTGGCGTGCATCCGTGCGTCGCTGCGGTCCGGTCCCAGGTCGACGGGCACGTGCACCTTCCGCCGACCACTGGCGACAACATCGATGTACTGTGGAGACCTCACGCCCCACGTGTTGAGCAATTCGGCGGTACGTCCACCCGGCCTCCCGCATGCCCACTATACGCCCTCGCTCAAAGTCCGTCAACTGCACATACGGTTCACGTCCACGCTGTCGCGGCATGCTACCAGTGTTAAAGACTGCGATGGAGCTCCGTATGCCACGGCAAACTGGCTGACACTGACGGCGGCGGTGCACAAATGCTGCGCAGCTAGCGCCATTCGACGGCCAACACCGCGGTTCCTGGTGTGTCCGCTGTGCCGTGCGTGTGATCATTGCTTGTACAGCCCTCTCGCAGTGTCCGGAGCAAGTATGGTGGGTCTGACACACCGGTGTCAATGTGTTCTTTTTTCCATTTCCAGGAATGTATTTAAACCTAACTAACCTAAGGACATCACAACCTTCCATACCCGAGGCAGGATTCGAACCTGCGACCGTAGCAGTCGCGCGGTTCCGGACTGAAGCGCCTAGAACCGCTCTGCCACCGCAGCCGGCGATGGCAAGAGAATCAAGACTTCTGGTCAGGGGAATACAGGGATAGAAATATAAAATCAAATAGGAGTAATGCACAAGTAAGTTTACTAATGAATAAAAGAATTTGAGCGCGGTTAAGCTACTACGAACAGCATAGTGAACGCATTATTGTAGCAAAGATAGACACGAACCCCACGCCTACCACAGTAGTACATGTTTATATACCAACTAGCTCCGCTGACGACCAAGAGATCGAAGAAATCTTATCTAACACTTGGTTTAAGAATAATGAGAGAAGGTTGTAAACGTGGAAGAGGCCTGGAGAGACTGGAAGTTTCAGATAGATTTTATAATGGTAATTTAGGAATCAGATTTTAAATTGTAAAACATTTCCAGCGGCAGATGTGGACTCTGACCACAATATTTTGGTTTTGAACTGTAGACTAAAACTGAAGAAACTGCAAAAATGTGGGAATTTAAGGTGATGGGCCTGGATAAACTGACTAAACCAGAGGTTGTACAGAGTTTGAGAGACAGCATTAGGGAACAACTGACAAGAACGGGGGAAAGAAATACAGTAGAAGAAGAATGGGTAGTTTTGAGATATGAAATAGTGAAGACAACAGAAGACCAAGTAGATAAAAAGACGAGGGCTAGTAGAAACCCTTGGATAACGGAAGAGACATTGAATTTAATTGATGAAAGGAGAAAATATAAAAAAGCAGTAAATGCCGCAGGCAAAAAGGAATACAAACGGCTCAAAAATGAGATCGACAGATGGGTAAGCAAGGATGGCTACAGGACAGATGTAAGGCCGTAGAGACATATATCACTAGGTGTAAGATAGCTACTGCCTACAGGAAAATTAAAGAAACCTTTCGAGAAAAGAGAACTACTTGTATGAATATCAAGAGCTCAGATGAAAAACCAGTTCTAAGCAGAGAAGGGAAGCCAGAAAAGTGGAAGGAGTATACTGAGGGTCTATATAAGGGCGATGTACTTGAGGGAGATATTATGGAAATAGAAGAGGACGGAGACTATTAAATTTTAGTCTCACTTCACTCTCTGAATAATTTCTTTTATCTCATCATACATTTCTTCGATCACTTGGTCGTCTACGGAGCTAGTTGGCATATAAACTTGTACTACTGTAGTGGGCGTGGGATTCGTGTCTATCTTGGCCACAATAATGCGTTCACTATGCTGTTTGCAGTAGCTTATCCGTACTCCTATTTTTTTATTCATTATTAAACCTGCTCCTGCATTAGCCCTATTTGATTTTGTATTTATAGCCCTGTATTCACCTGACCAAAACTCTTGTTCCTCCTTCCACCGAACTTCACTAATTCCCACTATATCTGACTTTAACCTATCCATTTCCCTTTTTAAATTTTCTACCCTACCTGCCCGATTAAGGGATCTGAAATTCCACGCTCCGATCCGTAGAACGCCAGTTTTCTTTCTCCTGATAACGACGTCCTCTTGAGTAGTCCCCGCCCTCCGGAATATTTTTGCCTGTTACAATCACAGAAATGTGGATAACCGCATAGCAGATGTATGTAAATAGGCTTCCTAACACATGTTCTTTATTACTGGAATATCAGTGAGGTAATTCTGCATGGTTACTTGTGTTCAATCTACTGATGCTACGACCAATATTTCTTTCAACTGCGAGATTAACTAATGTGATTTGTATTCCACCGATTTTCCCTAAGCCTGGTATATCCAGACAGTGTTTCTAGATTCACAGCTAGGATCAAATATTATCCATGATAGGCCATTGGAATATTATTACAAAATTATGCATTTCATAAAGGCTGAAAAACAGTTACCAGCAGCATCTCTGATACCATCATATTTGAGCTTCCCTTGGACAGTATTCCGAAAAAAGGAAAATATATAAGCAGGACGTGCTGTTCATGAGAAGTTTCTACAAAATACGACTTCCTTTAAGCTTTATTTTACTTACGTTATCACCGTATGTGCGTTTTTATTTTTGTCAGATGACGAACTAACCATAAGATTTTGACGGGAAACAGGTCATCAAACACTACAATAAACAAAATTTTTAATTTTCCCGTGGGTTCTGATCATCGGAATGCATCGGCGATTGCATTCCATTGGAAGCATCTTCAAAATTTCGATATCCCGAAGCACGTTAAAATACAGGAAATACGTATCATTCATCATTTATAACACCAGAAATTCAAATGGTAATCGTTATTTGTTCAGCTATGGATGTACATTTCTTAATTAAAGCCACCTTTCTGTGTTCAATTTTGGAAATAAAACTTGAACTCCCAGTGTTGAGTGACATGTGCATGCCCATTCACAATCACAAAACTGTTCTTGCATCCTCTTCATTAATTACTTTCGCTGTACCGTTGTGAAGGATGAAATGCAGCACAGAAAAATCATGTTATGGCAGAGTAATATTACCTCCACTAAACCATTCCCATATTCCTTGAAGATTAAAATACTCCGCTTAATTACCTTACGTATTATATGTTGAGTAGTAAGAGATGGGTTATTTCAACCACGTATATTACCCAACACTCAGTGAAACATTTTATTTCAAATACTTCTTCGGACAGCGAATGGCTGTTACGAAAGGGGAGACCCAACAAAAAATTAAATGTATTAGAAGTTTCAGCTTCGAACATTTTTTAGAAGGGACGGTAGTTCTAGTGTCATTACTGCTACTTTAGCTAGTGCTTCTGAAAGCTGCACACAATTACTCGCGTAATGGTGCGACTACATTGCCTGAAAATGACGGACACAGCGAAATTGACTATCTAATGAAATGTCCGCTACAGGCATATTATTTGTCCCTCCCCTGTTAATTGAAACCGCAAATCTGATGGTGTGCTTCTGAGTAGGAACTCTGTTTCATGTTTCGTAGCCTCGGAGGACGCAAGGAACTTTTCCACATGGGCAACTGAGAACCGTCCGTGGAATTTCTGGTAATCACTTTTCCCCGCTGAGTCCTCCGAGATCCTGCCGGCTGTATATGGCACAACTCGTTTAAGAGGAAATTACAGCTTTATCTATTATCATTCAGGTATCTTCTCTCTCGGTATAGCCCAGCTATTTTCTTTCGGTATAACAGGGAACCGGTGTCTCTGACACACTGTAAACTATCTATGCGTTTCTCATCCCTTTTGTATTTCTGTTTTCTTTATTTCATCTCAGCTACTTCTTTTGTCCTATTATTTCTCGCTCTTCCTCTGACTAGTCAACTTCTCCATATTTATTTCTTCTGTTTTGTTGCCACAGATTTCTGTTAGAAGTCACGACAAGATCGTTGAAAGGTTTCATGACTCAGAGTTCGCCCAATGAAAGATCCTGTTGGTGCGTACGAGCTTTCGGTTGGGCACTATCATTACTTATTTCTCAACGTACTTTCCATGCCCGATACCCCAAACGGAATTCAGTGAAAATCAGATTACCATATTTCAGGCCTGTAAGACGTATTTCCTCTCCTAGGGTGCGCAAAGGATAACACAGGGACGCTAACATAAATGAGAAATGTGACAAAACAGACAACGGCACATACTTCAAGAATGTGTTTACCATACAGTAATAACTGGTACCATTCGACTCCCATTTTTGTATTACACGCAATTCAACAACGCATTTCAAGAGATCATTCTCTCATCAAAAACCAAATCTTAGGTGATAATTTTAAACCACTAAAAAAGTATACCAACGCAACTGCGGTGTTCACCAAATAAAATGGAATACAGGACATAGGACAATGGGTCTTCGTCTAACATCAAAATCGCCATCTGACAGTGTCTGCCCCCATCTCAAACCGCACACTACACCAGACCACGCCCATCTGATGTGCTGTGGGCTCCAACAGCGTCAAGTTGACGCTTATGCAGAGCTCCGGGGCAGTTATAAACTGACATATCCGTGGTATTTCTGTGTAAGCGCAGATATTGGCTCTAAGCACTATGGGACTTAAATGGTTCTGAGCACTATGGGACTTAACATCTGTGGTTATCAGTCCCCTAGAACTTAGAACTACTTAAACCTAACTAACCTAAGGACATCACACACATCCATGCCCGAGGCAGGATTCGAACCTGAGACCGTAGCAGCAGCACAGTTCCTGACTGAAGCGCCTAGAACCGCTCGGACACAGCGGCCGGCCGCAGATATTGACTCAACAATAATGTTGCTCTATTGGTCGCCTACATTTTCCTCGTTCCCTAATCCTACCGTCTTCAGTTCCCAACGACTTCGTTGACGAGTCAGTGCAAATTTATAATTATGTATCTGCCATAAAATAACTCTACAAATATCGTGATCAATCTCATTCAATTTTCGTAGCCTTGCCGTATTTGTATTTACGAACGGTGATCTCCAATTCTTCCACTAAGTCGAGTTTCCTAGCTTTCCTTTTTATGTGACAGATTTCGAAGTTTTCTTCTATTCCTTTAAGGGGATGGCCTGTTTCGTGTACATGATACACAAGAGCTGATTTTTTTGTAACTGCCAAATCAGAATCCATCTTTATGTTTCTTGTATCTGATCGAAAATATCCTTCCTGTATGTACTGTATGATCTGCATCACAGGATGCCCAGTGAGTCTGATAAACTTCCTAATTTTCGAAAGTCTCTATCTTCTTAGCGACGTCATGTTTCTGATTATTCCTCACTAGACTATTTGTAAGGAACTCTATTTTAAGAGCATGTAGTTTAAAAATGTTCGCAGTCATCTGCGAGACTGTTCCAGAATAGAGAATAGCGGAACTTTTCGTTTTTCCTTCGGCAGGTTTATTTTTCCTGTTCTCATTACCGCTTCACAGCAATTTATTAACAATATCTACATTGTAACCGTTATTAAACACTATATTCTTAATGGTGTTTAGTTCCTTCTCTCTATCTTTCCTTCACACCGGAATGTTGATTGCCCTGTGCAGTAAACTACTTAAGGCAGCATCTGTACAAGCCTGTGGATGGCATGACTCATTAGGAATCACACAATTAGTTGTAGGTTTGCTGGAAACTGTAAACTCTTGCCTAGGTCCCTGCGTTTTAATGGTCAAGGCGCAAGGTAATCACCACAGAATAACATATCCTAGCCTTTGTAGAATTATCTCAAGCCAGATACATAATTATAAATTAGCAATGGCTCTTTGACAAAGCATCTGGAAGTTGACGACCGTACAATTAGGAAATGAGGAAAATGCAGGCGACCAACAAAAAGCATTATGGTTGAGCCAATAGCTGCGCTTCTACAGTAATTGCGCGGACATGTCAGTTGACAACAGAACTGGAGCTCTGCATCAGCGTCTACATGACACTCTTGGAGGCCACAGCACATCAGCAGGACGCGGTGTAGTGTGCGGTCACTGATAGAAGCGCTCGATTTCACTGTAAGACGAAGACTCTTAGTCCAATGTGTTTCTCTTCCATTATATTTGGTGAACGCCGCAGTTGTGGTGGTAGACTTTTGGAGTTTTAACGTCATGAACTAAGTTCTTCATCTCGGTGATGAGAACATTGTCTCTAGAAACTCATTGTTGAGGTGTGAGTAGGACAAAAATTACGCTTAAAAGCTACCAGTTATTACTGCAAAAACATAACGACCGTTATTTCACACACGTAATGGATAATATTAAAATGTCTTTTTCCTTTTTTTATTGAGGTTTTACAGATAACTCATATTTTATTCATATTGTTTATACCTTTTCCTGGAAGGGTATTATTAGTAAGTGGGAATCAATAATTAAGAATAGAACGGACTTTTTGTGCCATCGTAGTTCAGAGGAAGTTCGCTATATTTGAACCTCGTCCTTATAGAGACAATTTGCTCATGGTTAAATAAAACACTAGATATAGCTGAATAACAGTGCAAAAGGATCGTATCTCCTGCTGAGGTTAGTTTATGATCTACTATTTGAAATTTTCAGAATTGTTGGTGGCCTTTACTCGTGTTAATTATTAATATACGTGATCCATCGACATAAAACAAGAAGTAACACATTGATTCAGGCTCTCATAATATGTAGCAGCTCTACATGTCACAGGCGATACAGGAAGATATACGAGACAATATGGGAACTAAGAAAATTGTTCGTGCCTCACTACACTTACACAACGAAAGTAAAAACTTCATTTATAATCACAACTAGGGACCGGAAATTTATAGCGACTTTCCAAAAACATGTTGCACTGTAATGGAAAACATCTTCGTATTTACGTATCAAGTAGTCGCTACTTTATGGACTCTCAACTAAAGATAACCACTACTTACGCTGTGTTGCGAAAAGGGGATCCTGACAGTGACCAGCACTTGTTGCACTGTTAATACGACAAGGGATTTTACCGCCAAGGTCGCTGATGTTCTACTTGTCGCAGTCATCGCGGATTTTCCGTTGCCCAATAGTGCATATTATGCCGGTTCACGTTACCGCTGTTGGTGAATGACGCTTCGTCGCTAAATAGAACGCGTGCAAAAAATCTGTCATTGTCCCATAATTTCTCTTGTCCTCAGTGGCAGAACTGTAGACGACGTTCAAAGTCGTCATCATGCAATTCCTGGTGCATAAAAATATGGTACGGATGCAATCGATGTTGATGTAGCATTCTCAACACCAACGTTTTTGAGATTCCCGATTCTTGCGCAATTTGTCTGCTACTGATGTTCGGATTAGTCGCGACAGCAGCTAAAACACCTTCTTGGGCATCATCATTTGTTGCAGGTCGTGGTTGACGTTTCACATGTGGCTCAACACTTCCTGTTTCCTTAAATAACGTAACTATCCGGCGAACTGTCCGGACACTTGGATGATGTCGTCCAGGATACCGAGCAGCATACATAGCACACGCCCGTTGGGCATTTTGATTACAATAGCCATACATCAACACGATATCGACCGTTTCCGCAAGTGGTAAACGGTCCATTTCAAGACGGGTAATGTATCACGAAGCAAATACCGTCCACACTGGCGGAATGTTACGTGATACCACGTACTTATACGTTTGTGACTATTACAGCGCCACCTATCACAAAGCGAAAAAAGTGGTCCAACTAAAATATTCATATTTCCTTACGTACCACACGAATATGTAACAAAAAATGGAGGTTCGTATTTTAAAAAAACGCAGTTGATATCCGTTTGACCTATGGCAGCGCCATCTAGCGGGCCAACGATAGCGCCATCTGGTTTCCATCTTCAAGTTAGACAAGTTTCGTTCTTCGTGGTTTTTTCGTTTGACGCTTATTTCGTGAGATATTTGGCCCGGTCACGATCAATGGACCACCCTGTATGTATACTCCAATAGTTTATACATATATATCTCCATAATATATTACACAACTAAGAAAGGATACAAAAAATATTGTAGATATAAATTTTACGGTAAAAACTGTTACACAACAGATCACATTGAACTTTGACAAACTGTTTGACAGTCTATACTGTCGCACATAGTGGAAATATGTGAATTTAATCTTCAACTTCAACACTTTTTAGAATATGGTCTACTTCAAACAGTGGATTGGTTCAATTTGAGTAATGATTTGAGATCTCTCCACTAGACAACCAAATTTTAATTGCTGTGTCTACCTTAATGAAATCTAAATGTTACTAAATTGCATTTGACTGACAACCTGTACACAATATGAACAATATATCATTCATGTAATGCTGATGGTTACACCTATTACTTCATTTTCCAACAACAAGGTCCATTCCACTCATTGATATTATGTAAGAGATTTGGCGAGTGATGATCACGCCACCACTGTTCAAAATACTTCACATTGTTCACATTTATCGACACATATTATCGATTCAAGCGAATGTTATGTCGTGAATATTATGCAGGATTTATTCTGGTTACAAATCTTCAATCTATTTCACTTTTTCCACTCCTTTATGAAAACGTGTTATTCAGATGGAAAAACTACGCCTATACTATTAAACGCGATCTCCGCCGGCGTAGTCTGCTGTAGAATGAAACCACTGGTAGCCACCACACTTCTTGGAGCACCTTGCAACATCTGAAATGCAAGTTGCTTAAAAACATCAGTTGTCTATGGTTCAGAATCCTTGACAATCAAATAAGATGTTGTACATGGTTCTGGAAAAAGAAAACATAGCAACGAGCATGCTTTCTTGTGAATGCAGTGACGGCAAATATGATGACGATGATGATGGCATCTCTGATGCCATGGTATCAATGACAAGTCATTGCTGAGATTCTTCCAACTTTCATAAAACGCCAGCACGCTGAGTCAGTAGGCAAATATGTGATTACTAATCATCAGTCAGCAAGGTCCATCTTGTTGATGTAAACCTCATACTTCAGGTTTCCCACATTCGCAAGGGACAGGATCTTGGAGGAATGTAAGCTCAGAGATAACTACATAATCAACGAATCTCAGTCTCTGCAATAGGAAACATATAAGCATACGCAAGAAACTCAGCATCTCTGTGCTACAACTTTGCGATATTTATTTTTACTCTTTAACTTACGCATGAGAATCCATTCATGTCCCACAACATTCGGCAGCCTCTGCTGGGATAAAATACAGCCCTGTTCAAAGCTTTCTCTAGACATTGCACTCTGTTGAGCATCTAGGCGCTGCAGTTATGTGAACTGCTTCCACACATTTTGTGGGCGCCTATATCAACTGATGAAATTTTCTTGAATGCAAACGCAATTGAGGCATCATAAATGTGAAGTGTAAAGAGCTTGCCCCTGCAAAAAACTACATCACTGTAAAAGTAATATTGCATTGCCCCTATGCCTTTACGACAGCTTGAACTCTTCTGGGAAGACTTTTAATGAGATGTCTAAATGTCAGCCCGTTCTTCCCGAGTAAGTAATACCAGGCAAGGTAGAGATGTTTAGTACTGAGCTCTGGAGTGAAGTCGACATTCTAACTCATCCCAAAGTCATTCTGTCGTGTTCAGGTCAGGACAAATGGCAGGCCAGCCCGTCTCAGGAATATTATTGTCCGCAAACCATTGTTTCAAAAATGTTATTTTATGACAGGGTGCATTGTTAATTTGATACACACAGTCATTGTCCCTGAAATACATTCCCGCTTTACTCAGTATACAATCATCTACAATCTCGTCATATACTTCGGCATTTAATGTTTTCTTAACTATAATAAGGGGACCATGCCCTAACATTGATAAACACCCCCATACCGTAACACTATCACCTCTGTACTTCACTGATGGCGGATAACGTTCAGGACTCCATATCATTCGTTTCCAATCATCGACGGTCCAGTGGCATCACTGTTTTCACCACATCAATAACTGATTAGCAATGACTGCAGAAATGTTGAAGCTACTTGACCATTGCCCCATATTCTTTTTAACTCCCTACACACAGTCATTGTGAAAACCGAACTGCTTGTGGCACTTAAATAGCATGCACATTTGCTTCCTAATGTTGAGTCTGAATTTTTTTCATTCTATATGTGATTCGAAGTGTGCTACTGCTACGTAGCAGCTTTTTCAAAAAATCTATCTCGTAACCTGTTTATTAATCCAGTGTGCATATACGACTAGTAAATAAAGTCAGATCTCTTACGCTGCACGAAAACTGGAAACTGCAGACAATAACAATTAATGCTAATCATTTCATTTCCAATTATTTCTATGTCTCTTTTCTTGGTGGGGGAGTCCTGTAATTACGGCAGTCTTGGGGCTTTTAGCTGGTTAGCTAAAATGACTATTCGCTTGGGGGAGCGTCACTAGTCATAGAGATGTTTTCCGCTGCAGACATAGTCTCTGAGAGGTAAAGTGCAGAGGAGAATGGTCCGACAACCCAGCCCAGCAGGGTCGTCGAATAAGGACGGACAGCTTGCCATAAAACGTCGTTGTGCAAGATGTGACAGGAATCATTTTTAGCAGAAATAAAAATATGAAAGACAGAAGAGAGCACAAACCTACAAAGCATGGAAACAACCATCAAGCCCAGACGAGGCGAGCTGGAATGATTGTTCAGGATTTAGTCAAGGGTTATGTGGTTAGCTTCCAAGATGCTAATCCAGCCGGGTGTGAAATGAGTGTCCTCAACGGAAAATACTGAACGCGAAAATGAAGATTTAGCCCTGTTTGACTAACCCCTGAAGCAGATCTTAGGATCCCTTAATGGTGATATTATCTCATCCTTCTTGCTCTTTAACATATAAATTACAACATAAACATGAATGAATGATTAAGGGAACTAGTGACTATAAAATGATAAATGCTGTTTCTGCTTATACATTTATTGCAGATTAAAACCCCTTTATACTTTGCAAATGTTTATATATTAACGTCCAATGGACATAAAGGGATACAAATGAATTTCCTTACTAATACGATTGATCAGTTACCCGTATCTGCCCCTTTTTATGGTTACGTGATCTAATATAAATAACGCGAGATGAGTGACATCTTCTACTTACCAAACACTAGAAGACACTACTTTCAAAGGTGATCTACAGTGGTGTGCAACCTCAGTGGAAACAAAATTTACGTGATCACAGCTGCTTAGCTTTATATCCATAATAAGACGTAGCAATTAGCAATATCACCGTATGTACTGCGTTAGGTGCGTCGGAGTGATGGTTCTCGTACACGTCTGCAAAAGAACTCGAGCCACAAAATAAAAAAATATAAAAAAAACTCATTCAAACTCTAGGACGTCAGAAGACTGTCCTCTGACTAGTATACTCTAATACTGCCTCCTCCTTTCTGTATTCTACAGATGAGAAACGCGAACTGCAAGCCACAAAGACGGAGTTCAGATAACGTCTTAACGTGAGTATAGACATAAGAAGTGCTCTCAATCACTGAACGCTGCGTACTCAATGACGACTCCCCATCCGAAGTCCAGAATCGTATAAGTTTGCAACAGTACAGTGCCTAACCGTTCTAACTATCAAATCTCCTGAGAGCAAAGACAGCAAGTCTGTCTGTACCAACAAAAGCTGATACTGAGCGACTATCAAACACGGGCGCTCAAAACGGAAGACTCATTCTCTCTTCCCAGCAAAGCTCGGCTCCCCTCCGTCATAACTGCAGAAAGTGAATCATATTATCGAAACCACGAAATATTCTCCCTCTGTACAGATTCTTTCGCCGACCAAACATATTTTAGTCTTTTGTCGTCCATTACGGAAAGTTTGCGAGGAAATGCCTATCCCCATTAATTAGGAATACATACAATGGTACGCTTCTCAGAGTATAAATCCTCGGAGAAACCCAGCCTCCGTGATTTTCGAGGCAATGCTTCCTCGTTCCTCTCTGCTGTATCCAAGATTTTCAGAGTTCCCGAAGTATTATCCGGTTATCCTTCCGTCGCCACTACTATACCTGCCGGCCGCCGCTGTGTTGTGCTTCAGCACTCAGATGCCCCGACCGTCCGTCTTGACTACTTCCTGTGCAAGCAGGACCAACACACCTGTGCGGGCTTTTCCACCCAGGGCTTGAGTTACGCCTGCCGTCTCATTTCCACTGGCGTTCCAACCTCTACTAGTATAGGCAGTCATCCATTACACCATTTTGATAATGAAGACACTCCGTCACCTTTCATGCAATAAGCGTTCACATCTATTTACAAGGTGTACATGACAATTTCAGTCTTCTTTAAATATTTATGTATACGATGTACAACCTGCCAAATTATGCCAAATTTCGGTTGTAAATCATGGCAAGGTATGTAGATGAGCGCTTGTAAGGTGCAAAATTATAGCCATCTTAACAATACCCCCACCTAATGAACTATTTTTGTGGTAGGATGGGATAATTCTTATAGTATTATATCATCAAATACAAAATAATATAGCCCTCAATTGCCTGTACAGAGAATACGAGGGCAGAAGAACAATTGAACCATAATATGTTCTTCTACAATGATTCTGCGTTCATTCATGGGCTTACTACCATAAATTTATTTACTACATGTTTATTATTTAATATGTCTAATCCCTATATTTCGAACAATTTTTCGAGATATAACAATTGGAATATACAATAACACGAAAAATAACACGTGTTACCAAAGAAATTTAACTAACATTACTATTCTTTTTTTTCGAAATTGGCAGTTCCCATCTTTCTTAAGACTTAAGGCACATGCTCCTTGTCATTCATCCATTCCTAAGACACAGGTTGAGGAAAGAAATGTTAAAGTATCCTACTCTTTTCAACGTGTTTGTCCAATAAATTACATGTGCTTCATTTAGTCATTAACATCCAAAACAAGCAGTTAAATCAGTTATTCTAGAGGTTATCTATTGGTCATTATACAATTACATAAAATTCTGTGAAACATCCTGTGTAATTTTACTTGGTCATATTTATGCTCTTGGCTTGCATTTTTTAAAAAAAACATCGTTTCACATATTGGTTGTCCAAGTCTAGTGTTTCCCTAATGTCTATACTCTTTAAACATTTCAAAAAATCTTATGTTCTAAAGCACTGAAAAAGTGCATTTATATTTACTGTGACAACTAATATTTGTAATAAGAGTTCGGATCGACCACCAATTTTAACTAATGTTCTTATTGACAATGTATAAAAATGTAATATATTAAAACATTAAAACCCATAGCATTATTATCAAAGAAAATGACAAACAATAATTACAAGTAAATAAATACACAAATACTTAAAGACGCCGAAGCACATAGCATCATTATCGAAGAGAATGAGAAACAATAATTTTACATGAATACATACACAAATATTTTCTTAAGACTACCTTGAAAATAAGTACAAGATGTTTACAAAATTGACAAACATATCGGAAACTGTTAGTTTCTAGGTGTAACTGTTCAGTAGTCATCAAATTATACACCTTTTCCTTTATCAAGAGTCATTCACTGATTCGGATTTCGCAACACACTTTCATCTTCATTTGTGTACAGTGATGGAAGCTACAGTTTTGTGAAGTTTGGTAAGCAAAGATTGGTTCAACACTTGTTTGAGATCGGTCATTAGGGATCTGCAAGTCAGTCTATGGACCCTCAGCCCATTGTTGTAACCATCAGGTTACAAGTCTCTTGCAGATCCTCAGAATATACAGCAAGGCAAGTGGGCGTATGTTTTGAAACAGCCAAGTTTACAGCTAATTTGCACACAGTGTGATGGTGGTACAGTCAGGCAGGATCTTTATAGGTCACCTAAAATTCTTCTGCATTGACTGAGAGAAGTGTAACGGTATCTAGTATTCACTTCTTCGTGTTTCTTATTTTGGCTATGTTTGTATTCCTACTCTTCTGTTCTTCATGTTGCTTCTTTCTCTTGATATAAATATTGTATTTTGGATAAGGTTATCGGTAATTGTGGGCAGGTAGGTTATCTATTTGGTGACATTATACATGGAACTTGAGTCATTGTGTGTGACTCTCAGAAGTCAATGCCAAGTGACTGACTGCTACAGACTACGGTGTTTATCAGTCTCTGTCTGGCAGAGAACAGCAGCAGGAAAAGCAAATAGAGATCACAGTTCAGTACAGCTATTAGCAGTTGTGCTGTAGGATTAACTGACTGTATCATGTGTGCAATTTGTTTATCTCATCTCCATTGTGTAGTACAACAGGGTAGACAAGTCATTAGTGGCCGTTTAAACACCCATCTTGATCCGACGCAGCAGGTCTGCCACGGATTGCCACACTACCTGCTCAATCGTTGCCTGCTACCCGAGTTCTTCAGGTAGTCGCATTTGAACAGGCCTGTTTGCCCACGTCCGTGACATGGGTTTGGCTTACCGAGGACGTTCCTTGCTTCCACTTTTCTCTACAGCTGTGTGGTTAGCCTCCCATTCCTTTTCTCTACAGCTGTGTGGTTAGCCTCCCTTTCCTTTAATATATATATATCAGAGACAGGTCAATGATATGCACTCACCAGTGACGCCATTTATCTTTACATTCATTATTGTTCTATTTGTACACTCAGCCAAGACACTCACTTATTTACTCTTATTATTCTGATCAAAATTTCATGTCCAAAGTTAATGTTAATTAGAAAAGAACATATTCCTCAACCTATGTAATTTAATTACTAAGTATCTGTTGGCACCTGTATACCTATGAAAAAATACACATAACAGTAGAATTATGATCATCACCAGATCCCAATTTTAATAATTGCAAATACTACTTGTTAAACTACTTTTTAAACTACTGACCAGTAGGATGTTTATACTAGTCTAACTACAACTCTATTAAAAGTACTACACTGTCGTTGGGTATCATAAAATCGTACTATCTCATGGCTCTTTGTTTCATCGTGGATGTCGCCGTGAATATCTGTGAGCAAGAAAGTGCACGTCTGCACAAACATACACAAATGAATGATTAGGTGGACCTCTTCATCACCTCAAGCTTTGGCTTGCTTCCTGTGGATAATCATAAACTACATAGCAAGTTTAGTACAAATTTACTGATACTTTCTTTAATGATACTGTCACATACCTTCTTTCAAGTTTTTATTCAGTAATACCGTCACTGTCCTTTTTCCGGAGCTGTTGCTATTACCTTTATCTGTCGGTGGCTCTTCCATTTATGTTAATAAAGTTACATTTTATTTTACTAGTGGTACCTGTAAATGTAAAGATTTTAGTACACTATATAAAATCACTGCTCTTCAACACGACTGCCATGCCCTTATGTATTACCCACGATGTCATGTGCTTTGAAAGTATAGTATTTCTTACTTTCCTTTATTAATTTTTACACGTCTATATCCCCTTATTACATTTCCATTTCATGTCGCTATAACGGTCAAACTATATTTCGGTGCGCTCATACAGTATTCCGCATGTACACAATTCTTCCGTCTCTCTGAACAGCATACATACAACACTTCCATATACAAATAACAGCGCGCTGTCGCGCAGTCACGTGGGGCAGGCCACCTAATGAACTCTCGTTTCTCTGAATGCAGACAAATCATACTTGGACGACACACCTGCGTGTCACCGCAAACCACTTCTACCAAGTCACTCATTTGTTACCCTATGGCTAAACATGGAAAATAGACACTCATTTCATGAAGTAGTCCTAAAATCTATTCCAAAGGTAGACATTCTCTGCTAATACGTTCCTCATCAATTGGATAATAAACTTACCTATTCACACATCTTTACAACATTTTATTTTATTTATTTATTTATTTATGTATTTATTTCTGCAGTACCACACGTTTCTCATTTTTACTTTATTCCTTCATGAACAAATAGCACATCTTAAACTCCAGTCACCATTTCACTTGTTCTCTCATCTTGCTGTGCACATAGCTATAGCGTAAACAAAGAAACACACTCTAATATTCTCACTCTCGACATCCTGCCCTTTTATGCACTGTAGTACATCGTTTAACATGATAATAGCACAGAAAATATTGATAAATCTACAAATCCCTTCAGTGCAATAACTTAACTTAATTGCTAATTATATACAACATACACCAGTGACGTTGTCCTAAAGAACTCTTCCTATTACACCACACAGCACAAAATGACGTTCTTCAGGTCTCTATTTAACCGTATCGGCTACATAAACTCCCACTCAGTCCTCTTTGTGAAAAAAAAATAAATTACCATTATCAAAGAAATAGCACACATAAATGGAATCAGACTAAAAAGAACAAATATAAACTTTCTCTCATATCCCCTTTATAGGATCACGTTCATACCAAGTTGCATACCTATTGCATAACAAGTCGCTAAATTTTCTCGTAACAGTGGTGATCAAATATACTTCAGCTATGACAAGAAGCTATAACTGCACATCCTTCACTGGAGTAGGGTGTATAGCCAATGTCATCGCAATTTAGGTATTTACAAGTTCTTATTTGAAAATTGCCCACAGTTGAGCATAGGCCAGATAGTAAGGAGTTCCAATGTAAGATATCGGGAACACGTGGATACCTTCCCACTAAATAACTTGGATAAGGCGCAACACATCTGAAAGAACGTGGCCACTTAGAGAGAGGCAAATGAAAAAAAAATAGACTCCTTGAAAAGCTCGAAATTTACATCCTCTGCACCATCTCACCACACATTATTCTCAATGAAGACATCGGCCTTCCCAACAGGTTATTTATACATATATGTCATAGAATATTTGAAAATAAAAGACTGTAACTCATTGCCCCCTTACAGCTAGTAATCATAATATCCCGTACATGAAACGCCTTACAACATAATATAATTTTACGTAAATACTTGATTCGTATAAAGCCCATGAAAATCCAACATCTGAAAATAGATCACATTACACCTTCTTCCAATTTATTTGACGAATATTATTTGATAATGATCATATGTTATAAATCACGTAACGATTTGTAATATCTGCTACGTCTTCGTCTGTTTAAAATCTCTTTACTTCTTGCATCTAAGTTCTTTGACCATATCCTCTGTATTCCAATGTAAACATTGGATTTTCCGAGTTCATGCCTTATGTATGATTATTAACATCTGAAGTTCCATTACTGTATGAAAAGCGAAATATGGCAGTTGTAAAACATACTATAGCGATAAATGTGCTGTTAGTGTGTGGTTGCACAATTGCGTAACAAATTTCACCACGTTTCTCTCTTTGTAACATCTCTGTACGTCTTACAGGTCTTTGACCATAACTTCCGTACAGTGAGTTGACAGAAGTCCTGCGATACTCCCTAATATCGTATCGGAACTCCATATACCCGGCGTAGTGCAGCAACTAGACGTGGCATGGTCTCTAGAAGCCGTTGGAATTCCCCTTCAGAAATACTGAGCTATGCTGCCGCTACAGCCACCCGTAACAGCGAAAGTTGCCGATGCAGGATTTTGTGAACTGACCTCCCTATTAGGAATCACAAATGTTCGATGGGACTAATGTCGGGTGATCTGGGTGCACAGACCATTCACTCGATATGTCCCGAATGTTCTACAAACCAGTCGCAAACAACTGTGACCCAGTGACACGCTGCATTGTCATCCATAAAGATTCCGTAACAAATGGCTGCAAGTCGTCTCCAAGTAACCGAACATAACAATTTCCACTCTATGATCGGTTCAGTTGGATCAGAAGACTCAGTCCATTCCACGTAAACACAGCCCACACGATTATGGAGTCACCACCAGCTTGCACAGTGCCTTGTTGACAACGTGGGCCCATGGCTTCGCAGTGTCCGCGCCATCTTTGAATCCTACCATCACCTCTTACCAACTGAAATCGGGCTCATCTGACCATGCCACGGTTTCCCAGTCGTCTAGGGTTCAACCGATTTGGTTACGAGCCCAAGAGAGGCACTGCAGGCGATGTCGTGCTGTTAGCAAAGGCACTAGCATCGGTCATCTGTTGCCATATCCCATTAACACCAAATTTTCCAGCCCTGTCTTAATGGATACCTTCGTCGTAAGTCCCATATTGGTTTCTGCGGTTATTTCACGCAGTGTTGCTTGTCTTTTGTCACTGAAAAATCTACGCAAACGCCGCTGCTCTCAGTCGTTAAGTCCGCGCTGAAAGGTGGTCCCTGAAATTTTGTATCCTCGTAACGCTTTTGTAGCTGTGAATCTCGGAATATTGAGCCTCCTAATAATTTTCGAAGTGGAATGTTCGATGCATCTTGCTGCAACTGCTATTCTGCGTTCAGAGTCTGTTGGTTCCTGTCGTGCGGCCATACACACGTAGAAACCCTTTTCACATAAATCACGTCCGCCAATGGTCTGCCCTTTCGTGCCGTGTGTAAGCGATTCTACCGCCATCTGTGTATGCGCATATCGGTATTGCATGACTTCTTGTCGCCTAGGTGTATTCCAATGTGAACACGTTGAATGTAGCGATTTCTCGTCGTATTAACATCAAAAGTGTCTTAACTGTGTTACAGATGTAATATGGCAATTCAAATAACTACTGTGGTGACAACAATGCAATTAAAGCGTGAAAATCGGCAATGTGTTTGTAAAAAGTGGGAAAAATGTGCAGTACGATTTGGATACTTAAGCTATGTGTAATGACACTAATATTTTCTACAAAATTACGTTATTTCGTCACTTACGATTCTATCAGTCGTGTTACTGAGTCTACATCACGTAATTTGCCTTACATTTAAACACTTAACTCCAACAGAAAATGCAGAAACATCTAAATAAATGTAATCGACTGAGGATGGGCACAATCATGAAACCAGCTGTGTTTTAAATAAATCATCTTCATTTGTGTCTCACAGCAAATCATATTCTACACGCAAAAATAAAAAGATATGTTATGGTTGCATAGGCATCAATGCTAGAGGTGCTTTCCTAATTTACTGGATGAACTTGAATTTAATCAAGGAGAAGAAGCTAACGGACCTGTGCACTTCCTGCAGACGCACTATGGCACTGTACAACACGGACAACCCAGTGAACACTGGCGATCAAGGTAATCATCCTGCACCAACGGAGATACACTGAGGGAAGAAAATTGCAACACCACGAAGAAGTTGTGCGAGGTAAACGAAACTTTATAGGTGTGTTTCTACATCTGAAAGATGATGTCTATCCAATTTTCGCACCTCTCGCGTAAGAGTGAGGATGCAAATCAGGTTTAATTTAAATACACGCTGTAACGGTCGTGAGTTTGCTACCTTTGAGATTGGACATGGTGAGTCACGGCCGCCTGTATTAGAGGCCGTAGTCGTCAAGCTGACAACGTCGTAGCCTGTGACGTCAGTAGGCCGGCTAGCGTGAGCAGCTAGGCCGAGACTGAAGTTTAGATTTCGTTGATTGCAGACGACGTGTCAGATATAAATACGCAATCACTTTCTTTTTTTGTAGATTTGGTCCCTATAAGTAACACTGTAACCTAGAAAAGCTAATTTCTCGCAGTATTACGCCGACTTTATGTCGGAATTACGCATTTTATTCTCGTTTCCTTGCAACGATGAACTTTACAATAACTCACATGTGCTTCATAGCAGTATATTATGACGTTTCGTACCCGAGATTTGGAGATACAAGTTCAGCAAACAATTTTGTGAGATGCCTACTAACATTATTTGCAGACTTGCAATTATTTCAGTCTGTTATTTGAAATATATTATCATGTTCCTTCCTATATAAATGACAAACTAATATAAGAGTTTCTGACAGTTGCAACATATCTTTCACACCTTTATATACGAGGGTGGCATAATAACAATATTTTTAACGAGCGTTTTTTTGTGTATTGTTCATTAGTAGGTTAGATTTTTTTTAAATCACAGGTCATACACAATCTACACATCTTTCTGAGTCAGAATGAACTGGGGACCTTGCTGTAGGATTTGCATAAGAAGCATGACTGAAATTTATCAGTGCATTAAAGTTTATTTCATAGTGGCCACCTCCTCCTTGCCAGTACTAATCAGAGCATTTAAGGACTGAGGTTATGGGTAAGAAAAAAGTTTCATAATTTTGTGTCAAAAGTTGTGTAATGTTTTTAATTTTCTATTAACTTCCTCCTTCTTGGAACATATTAAATGATCATTTTGGAGTTTGGTGTAATTATTTAACAATATGTTACACATAATGGAAACCAGCATTTTGTAGATATCAGTAAGTGGCCTTCCACAGAGACATTAATCTGTTAGGGAATCAGTAGGGAATCTGAACACTGAGATGTAACCCTCTCCCTTGCTGGATTTGTAGTTGCTGTTGCAACCAGGAACACATTTTTCTGGCATCTGCAAACAGAATGATGCATTAATTGCAAACATCTTAAATCAACACACTATTATGTAAAAATAGCAAATGAGAATTTGGGTGGACTGGTTTTTTCTACTGCTTGGACATCACGAAACACAAGTCTACAAATAGAATCAAATGTGTAGAAATATTCATAATATTAACACAAAATCACTTAGGAGAAGATTCTGATACTAAACTTATGAATTCAAAACTTTATTTTCAAATTATATCTAGAATATAGTAGAACTTTTGTTGCAGTTGTATAGACGAAAGTCGATCACGTAGCACACTTGTACATATACATGTAAAAACGCTACAAACTTCACAGAATTGTATACTTACATTGTGTTATATCTTCGACTGTAGTCACGACTACTTGCTATAATTTTTGCAGCGTCCAGTATAGCGTAATTACACTGTAATGTCGGATAAAACAGACACCGCGAAAGTACGTAAACAACTGCTTACGTTTGCTACCTTATAGCCACAGCCATACGGTAGGCCTTAACGTAACGTTGCCACATTTCAGTCCTCCGGCCTCTAATACAGGCGGCCGTGGGTGAGTTCATGCTAGTCAAGAATGCCTTTAAGGCGACTATCAGCATCTCACTGAGTTTGAATGGGGTCGTGTAATACGGCTACAAGAAGCTGGACGTTCATTCTGCGTTACTGCAGAAAGACTTTGCAGGAATGTAGCCATTGTACTGACCGCGGGCTGCGGTGGTCGCGAGAGTGTACGGTCACTAGAAGACCAAGTGTCACCACAAAGAGTGAACGCCAGCGCGATCCGCGTATGCCTCTGGTGCATTGTACTGCATCTGCAGCAGTAAACTGAGCAGCAGTTGGCATCACAGTAATAGAACGAACTGTTACAAGTCGGTTATGTCAAGGACATCACCGAGCCAGATACCCTATAGCGTGTATTCTTCCCACTGTCCCTAAACCACCGCCATTTGCGACTTCAGTGTGTTAAATTAGAGCTCACTGGAGCGCCCGGTACAGCTCTGTTGTGTTTTCTGAAGTAAGCTGGTCATTCCTCAGAACCAATGGTGATCGTGCGCTGGTTCGAAGGAGGTCAGTTGACGGCCTGTAACCAAACTGTCTGCCTGCTAAACACACCTTACCTACAACTGGAGCTACGGTCTGGGACGCAGTTTCGCATGACAGCAGGAGCACTCTCGTGGTTATCCCACGCAACCTGACAATAAATCTGTACGTCAATCTGGTGACTCGATCTGTTGTGCTGCCATTCATGAACAGCATTGAAGGGGGTGTTTTCCAACCGGATAATGCTTGCCCACATACCGCTGTTGTAGCCCAACATGCTCTACAGAGTGTCGTCATGTTGCTTTGGCCAATCGAGCACATATGGGACACTATCGGATGACAACTCCCTCGTTATCCACAAACAGCGTTAATCATCACAATACTGACCCAATGAGTGTACCACACATGGAACTCCATCCAATGAAATCACATCCAGCACTTTTACAACACAATGCATTCACGTTTGCATACTTGCATTTGACATTCTGGCAGTTACACCGCTTATTAAGGGGAGCCGGAGGTCCCTATGCTGCCCATGTTAAAATCACTACGTCTGAGGAACATTTATGAATAAACTACCAAATAGAAAAATTTGAATTTTTTTACATGTATAGTGGTTTAGTATTGCAGTTATGATAGAGGGATTTTGGAATATCTTTTCTAGTTTCCTTCCAATTATTTTTTTTATTAATGACCCAATTTTTTTTTACAAATAATTGCTTTATAATTAAACTGAAATGAAACTATTGAACATATTGGCAAATGGCTGTGTTACAATGTAAGTTTGACCACTAGGAGTGCTGCATAAAAATTTCATCTCTCTAGCTTGAGTGGATTTTGAGAAAATGTTCCTTATATTTGAAAAATTCTAATTTACGGGAAATGGCTATCAAAGTTTCTCAATACATTCCTGCACTATAGGATGGGTTATCAGAGTCTTCTTCATCCTCCAAAAGCTTCCTCTTCTGTCTTCTTTTCTGGCCTGTTGTTCCATCATACTTCATATGCCTTTCTCTCCTTTCTGCTCCTCTTATCCTTTCACTGTCAATATTTCTTAGTGCTCGTACAGTGTTCACCCCAGCTGTAAATCCTAATGCCTTCAGAACTTCACACTTCACACTGTTCCCTTGGTTGTAGGTTACTATTGCATCATAAATGCCAAAGTGCAGTGTTTTATACTTACAAACACCCTTTTAGGAATCACTTTCGAAATCAAATTGTTTACGCTCTCATTAGGATTCTGCGTCTTTCTGTGTAGACATTTGTGTAACAATTCTGGCTGTGCTGAGTCATGAAAATTGGTTTTATTGCATTTATCACAGCTGCTGGCAAACCATGTTTGTGATCATAGTCCTTTTTTGCATTATATTTGCGCCAGGAATCTTTTGGGCACAGGCTGTGTTGAGGGTATTCATTGGAAGAGGCAGTATGAAGGAACAATGTCCACACTGCTTTTCGCATGTCACTAACATTACTAGTATTTTGCCTTATAGCATACCCATAGTATCTCTGTAGACGTTCAATCACCTCATCAGTAAGCCTGCCTCTCCCTCCTATTATCTTTCCATCACTGAGCTTAATTGAACCCAAAATTTGTTTGAGCCTTCGAAGCCGAAACGGTAAACAGCAAAGATACGATGTTCCGCGCTCTTAGCGCTTCATTTGTCACAGAAAACAATGTAGCCAACCCTTGCACACTCGCTGTATGCGTAACATAAGGTGCTGTATGCGTAACAGGCCGAGAAAATCCCAAGCAGTTTGCCAGGAAGTCACGAGAGGGTGTCAGATGCATTCAGCGACCGCCCATTTCCTCTGCAGGCGTGGGGGAAATGGTAATAACTCCATTTATAGGGCGAGTAGATCAATAATTCAAAGTTTACATTAAAGAGGAATTTTCCAATTAATTTTCGGTTGCAAAAAAAATCGTAATTTTTTGGATTTGATCACCTCCGGCTCCCCTTAAAGTACCTTCATTTCCCATTTGGAATTGCTTATCTCGCGCTTACATCAACCTATGACCTTGCAATGTTAATCATTTAAATATGCTATCTAGACAAATGTATTCCCGGACTTTCAAATGGCTCTGAGCACTATGGGACTCAACTGCTGAGGTCATTAGTCCCCTAGAACTTAGAACTAGTTAAACCTAACTAACCTAAGGACATCACAAACATCCATGCCCGAGGCAGGATTCGAACCTGCGACCGTAGCGGGACTTTCATTACACTACATTAATTATTTCTTGATGCTGCATTTTTTTTCGGTCAGCGTATGAGGTATAATTCTCGAGGATCACGGGCGCCACCATATTGATCGTATGATGGACAGCATCTTGGAGGACGTGATGACCAACAAAGAGAAAGCACAGAGATGCCGGACTGGCAGCCTCTGCTCCGGAAATAATTGTGCTAAATGATAGCGAGCAAAAGATGCTGTATGTTGATCTCCAGGAACTTCAACATTTTCTGTCCTGGAAGGAAGAAGGTGAAATTAGTCTTAGTTAACTTGTAGTAATGTATAAATAAGAAATTCCTATTTTAGACGCTCAAACCCAGATATCAGTATTAGATCATTGTGTGTACCGTGTCTTGACAGAGAATCGGAGTGGCCAGTTTTAAAGGCGAAACATGTTAAGATCCACGTTCCTGTTTTCAGAAAAATTGCTGATTTCAAAGAACAGGTCCACGTTGACTTCAAGTACCAGTAGCACAAATCCAATGCGAATTTTTGAGTGATATAAGAAGAAACAGTCGAAGCCATATTAGCCTGAGACTTCATGCACATTGTGAGACGGTAGTGTACCTAAAGGATGGGATTCTTGTGGCGAAAGCTGCGGGCAAAGAAGTGAGCATGCGTCTCAGTGATTGCGTGAGGAAGGACGGAGCATCGAATTACGTTGCTCTGGGGCTTTATATTTCGAACGGCGATGAGAATTTAGGCATTTACTATGAAATTAACAAGAAACTAAGACATATCGAATTCACAGACGCGAGGACGGAGACAGGAGGTGTAGTTCGTGCGCATTCACACATTTTCTCTGACGCACAAAGAAAGGTATGGACGTTCGAATTTCAGTCTAAAGTAATTAACACCGAAAATTCTTCGTCAAACCCTATAGACTTCCACTTATATGAAATGGGAATGTGCTGAGGGAAATGAGGGACACGCTGCAAGAGAGTGTTATTGTGTGTATTTACACACTACTTAAACTAACTTATATTGAGAACAAAACACACACCCACGTCCGAGGGAGGATTCGAACCTCCGGCGGGAGCGGCCGTGCAGTCAGTGACATGGCGCCTCTAACCGGGCGGCCACTCCGCGTGGCAGAGTGTTATTAAAGAGGCAGTCAGCTCTTACAATAATTCCCATCCTTTGTGTTGCCAAGAAGGACGGCTCTATTCGGCTAGCGTTAGAGTCACAGATAATCAGCATTATAAATGTGACTGAGACCGATAGACTGTAAACGTCAGAGGAGTTATTGCAACGGTTCCATAGTATGCTGCAATGACATCGGTTTGATCTGCGCTAGGTACTGTTGAACTACACCCTGCGAGTCGAGAATACACGACATTTTTGTGTTTCAGATGGTGATGCCCGTTTAGGAAGTTACCGTTCGGACTTAATGCCCCGTCAGCTTCCTTCATTTAGGGGGCTGTGTTCAATGATCCCGGAAACACTAGGAGGCCGATTGATGTACACTGATGATGATCTCGTCATGCAGAAAATTTGAGAGGAACACAGTGCCGTAATAGATCAGCCGCTTAATGCTTTCAGAGTTCAGGGAATTATGGACAACCTATCGAAGCTGGAGTCTGGACATAATTAGATTTAGTACTCAGGATCCACGTAATTTCCATGGGATGTATCTGGCACTGTCCAAGTACATTTGATGTCATGGAGAATTTTTTTGGTACCACAAACCAAAAGGCAAGTACTCTCCTTTTGGCTTTTGCTGATTTCTATAAACGATTTATAAAGAGGACAGCCATGACCACAAACTAGTGCTGATTGACAGGAAAGAATGTGGCATGGGGTTGGGTAGCATTTGAGCAGCGAAAATTTGCAGTAGTCAAAGAAGCATTATTGAGGGCTCCACTTCTGTTCCATCCGACTTAAGTTAAGAGACCTATCAACAGATGCGTCTCATTCTGGTCTCAGGGTGCATCATTTCCAAGAGATGGAACAAGATGGAATTATAGTTAAACAGACAAAAGTGTTTGGCAGTCACGTCCTGAATAAGGCCGAGTGAAACTACTCAGTGACTGAATTAGAATCACTGGCAATAGTCTGGAGATTCACTAAATTCAGATACTTTTTAATGGGAAAAATGATCAATTGGAATTTTTAATGAGTGTAAAATAATACACGGATCTCTCTCTTTCTGGTCTATATACTTATAGGAATTTAGATTCCGCGTCATGTATGTGCCAGGGAAGGAAACTGTCATGGCAGATTCCTTATCGCAAGCACCCACTGAGTTTGATAAAAGACAACTAACTTAAGAAGGCAAATTTTGATATACTGCAGATGAATGGTATAATATTCAAGAGATATGTAGGGGCCACACTTCTTGATATTTGCCAAGAACAAGATAATGATTCCATCTTGCACTATGTCCAATTGCTGTTGCGAGATAGTAAGGCGGGCAGTATCCTACTCTACTATCTTATTAGGCACAATGTACTGTTCAGGTGAACTAATCTTAACTAAAACATCTGGTTGGTACGTGTGATAGTTTGTCAACAAGTCAGTGTGGTACACCCACTTAACTCATATGCGGCCGGCCGAAGTGGCCGTGCGGTTAAAGGTGCTGCAGTCTGGAACCGCAAGACCGCTACGGTCGCAGGTTCGAATCCTGCCTCGGGCATGGATGTTTGTGATGTCCTTAGGTTAGTTAGGTTTAACTAGTTCTAAGTTCTAGGGGACTAATGACCTCAGCAGTTGAGTCCCATAGTGCTCAGAGCCATTTGAACCATTTTGTTGCGAGATAGTAAGGCGGGCAGTATCCTACTCTACTATCTTATTAGGCACAATGTACTGTTCAGGTGAACTAATCTTAACTAAAACATCTGGTTGGTACGTGTGATAGTTTGTCAACAAGTCAGTGTGGCACACCCACTTAACTCATATGCGGCCGGTCGGAGTGGCCGCGCGGTTAAAGGCGCTTCAGTCTGGAACCGCACGACCGCTACGGTCGCAGGTTCGAATCCTGCCTCGGGCATGGATGTGTGTGATGTCCTTAGGTTAGTTAGGTTTAAGTAGTTCTAAGTTCTAGGGGACTTACGACCACAGTAGTTGAGTCCCATAGTGCTCAGAGCCATTTGAACCATTTTGAACTCATATGCATTGTGTACCACAAAAATCCTTCAACAATTATGATGACCTACCTATTTTAACAACATGGAGAGGTGTATTAGGAAAGTGCTGAGTGTATGTGCCCTGTCAAAACACAAAGCCCATGGCCGTCACTCACTGAGCACCTATTTATCCCAAAGTGTTAAAGATATTGGGTGACATCACCGTTCGGGATCTTTTCGGCCTTGTCCGACAACTGCGTGGATGTCACCAGTATACTCTGGTTACTGTCGAGCTCACTTCCAAGTTTGTGACTATTACCCCACTCAGACACGCCATAGGGAGAACAGTAACCAGGGCTTTCAGTAGGCATATTCTAAATGTTGTCAGACGAATGAAGAGAATTCTGAGCGACAATGGGTCACAATTCCACATTGGCACCTGCAAAAGTTTCATGACAAGCAAGAAAATACGGACGATCTACATCTCAAGCTAACACCCCACGACGTACGACAGTAACAGGATCAAGAGAAAGATTATGAAAATACGTTACCCCTATTGCCACAGCTAAAAAATTTCCTGGGACGAACATCAAACCGACTTTCAAAATATCAACAATCTACCTTTTGAAGTGGCAGGTATGGTAGCAAAACTTGTAATTCTGAAGCCGGCCGCGGTGGTCTCGCGGTTCTAGGCGCGCAGTCCGGAACCGTGCGACTGCTACGGTCGCAGGTTCGAATACTGCCTCGGGCATGGATGTGTGTGATGTCCTTAGGTTAGTTAGGTTTAAGTAGTTCTAAGTTCTAGGGGACTGATGACCACAGCTGTTAAGTCCCATAGTGCTCAGAGCCATTTGAACCATTTTTTTTTTTTTTTTTTTTTTTTGTAATTCTGAATCAGCAGCCTATTGACAGAATAAGAGCAAGTCGCCATCAGGAAAGAGTGAAGTTGCCACTGGAAAGAATAACGGAAAAAGTTAAGAGTAACCAAGAGAACCAGAAGGGTGCAATATCACGAATCAAGTTCGAAGAAAAACAACGAAGTTCTACTAAAGACAAGGAGGAGATCGTGCAAGAGCAAATTTGTAAAGCACAAATTTTTGAACACATACTGTGTACGATAACAAGTTAGGAAGGTAGTACACAACAACTTAATAGAGATTTGAGACCCTCAAAATCTGCCAGTCAAGCGAACGGTATCATACTTCAAGCAATTTTCAAGACCAACCAACAAGGCTTATACCTACGTGCACTTGTACAACGAAGTCTCACGGAGATTGATACGGAGGAACCTTTCGTAGTTCGTTTGGACCAAATCCTGGTAAGGTTAAAACCATTTTAGCAGCATGGAGCATGACAAAGATGATAGCGTCAAACGAGGTATTGGATAAGTATACCAAATAAGGCTAATCTGCATGTTGTTGCGTTGTTTTTTATTAAGAGCTCTTAGAGGGAATCATAGAGGCGTAATTGCCAGCAGCAATGTAGTACCGAGCCCTATATATTTTGCTGAACCTGACTGAGAGCCGATTCTGTATGAATAATTTTATTGTGTTTAGGAAAGACTGTAGCGTGAGGCATTGAGTTATGAAGAAGGACGGATAGACTGCAGACGCACCACGTCATATAAATCTACGTGAGTCTTAGTAACTGATAGTGCTAGATTTTTCTTGTGTATTTTGTGTATACTGTTCACAGTAAATGCTACTGTTATTTGATGAAAGGCCTTATTTGCAATTATCAATATCAAAGAGAAGGAGAGGTGCAGCCCACGGAGAAAACGAATAATTAAGGTATAACATAACTAGAAAATAGAAGGAAGATGAGATCACCAACTCAAGCACAGAAATAAATCTACTAAATATATTATTGTTGCAGTGAGTGTTTTGTGTTATTGTGCATTGTCTGTCATATTTTATGTATGTATGTATGCTTTGTGTGTTCCAGAGAAATCATCCGAGAATTACACTGCCTAGTCACATTAATGTGACCACCTGACAAAAGCCTGAATAAGCACCTTTTGCATAGTGGGTCACGCGAGACATACATGGAGAGGACAGAGATGTTCCGGAAGGTACCGTCGGCGATGTGGGCCCGAGCTGACTCCAGCGCCTTGGCCAGCTGCGTTACGTTTCTCTACTGAGGATAGATGGAGCGAACAGTCCGACCAAGGTGGTCCCTCAGATTCTCGACTGGGTTAAAATCCGAGCAGTTTGGTGCACAGTGGAATACGGAAAACTCATCCTGGTGCTCTTCGAACCACGCATGCATACCTCGAGCTGTGTGATACGTTAAATTGTCCTGCTGGTTCATGCCATCGTGTCAAGGAAAAACAAACTACATGTAGGGGTCGCCAATGCCCCAAAGCCTACGCACATACACTACTGGCCATTAAAATTGCTACACCAAGAAGAAATGCAGATGATAAACGGGTATTCATTGGACAAATATATTATACTAAAACTGACATGTGATTACATTTTCACGCAGTTTGGGTGCATAGATCCTGAGAAATCAGTACCCAGAACAACCACCTCTGGCCGTAATAACGGCCTTGATACGCCTGGGCATTGAGTCAAACAGAGCTTGGATGGCGTGTACAGGAACAGCTGACCATGCAGCTTCAACAGATACCACAGTTCAAGAGTAGTGATTGGCGTATTGTGACCAGCCAGTTGCTCCGCCACCATTGACCACACGTTTTCAATTGGTGAGAGATCTGGAGAATGTGCTGGCCAGGGCGGCACTCGAACATTTTCCGTATCCAGAATGGCCCGTACAGGATCTGCAACATAGGGTCGTGTATTATCCTGCTGAAATGTAGGGTTTCGCAGGGATCGAATGAAGGGTAGAGCCACGGGTCGTGACACATCTGAAATGTAACGTCCACTGTTCAAAGTGCCGTCAGTGCGAATAAGAGGTGACCGAGACGTGTAACCAATGGCACCCCATACCATAACGCCGGGTGATACGCCAGTATGGCGATGATGAATACACGCTTCCAACGTGCGTTCACCGCGATGACGCCAAACGCGGATGCGACCATCATGATGCTGTAAACAGACCTGGATTCATCCGAAAAAATGACGTTTTACCATTCGTGCACCCAGGTTCGTCGATGAGTACACCATCGCAGTTGCTCCTGTCTGTGATGCAGCGTCAAGGGTAAACGCAGCACGGTCTCCGAGCTGATAGTCCATGCTGCTGCAAACGTCGTCCAACTTTTCGTGCAGATAGTTGTTGTCTTACAAACGTCCCCATCTGTTGACTCAGGGATCGAGACGTGGCTGCACGATCCGTTACAGCCATGCGGATAAGATGCCTGTCATCTCTTCAGCTAGTGATACGAGGCCGTTGGGATCCAGCACGGCGTTCAGTATTACCCTCCTGAACCCACCGATTCCATATTCTGCTAACAGTCATTGGATCTCGACCAACGCGAGCAGTAATGTCGTGATACGATAAACCGCAATCGTGATAGACTACAACACGACATTTATCAAAGTCGGAAACGTGATGGTACGCATTTCTCCTCCTTACACGAGGCATCACAACATCGTTTCACCAAGCAACGCCGGTCAACTGCTCTTTGTGTATGAGAAATCAGTTGGAAACTTTCCTCATGTCAGCACGTTGTAGGTGTCGCCACCGGCGCCAGCCTTGTGTGAATGCTCTGAAAAGCTAATCATTTGCATATCACAGCATCTTCTTCCTGTCGGTTGAAATTCGCGTCTGTAGCAGGTCACCTTCGTGGTGTAGCAATTGTAATAGCCAGTAGTGTACTTATATTGATCCATTGTGCCTTCCAGAATGACGAGATCACCCAGGAAATGCCATGTTCCGCAGATCGTGATGCTCTCTGCTACAGCCTGGACCGCTCCGACGATTGTTTCAGGGTGTTTGTTTTCAGACGTTTCACGCAGTACACGCCAGCAGATATCTGTCCAATGGATCATAAAACATAATTCATCTGAAAAGTCCACCTATCGCCAGTCCCTGGACGTCCAGTAGCGGTACTGGCGTGCAAATCCTTGCTTTCGTCGCCGATGAATAGCAGTCAGCATGGATGCATGAACCAGGTGCATGTTGTGGAGGTCCATAGGCAGCAACGTTCAGTGAATGGTCATTGAGCAGACTCTGTTGGCAGACCCTTTGTTCATATGGACGATTAGTTACTCAATAGTTAGGTGTCTGTTAGCATGTACACATCTTCACCGCCATCGTTATCCTCTGTCATCTGTATACTGCGTTGCACCACAGTTGCATCGGTACCAGATTTGGATAGAGCTATTTAACCACGCATGATATACTTTAACTACGAGGCATGCAAATAGTTTACAGATGTAGCCATTTTGGAAATTATCACACTCTTCGCCCGAAAGCCAATGATCATGTCCTTTTGGACATATGATAAATCGCACCATTTCCACATTACGACAATGATGGCATTGTTTTCCTCGTCCCCCGACACGTTTTATATACCCTCCACTGCCACTGCGGTCACCTGTCGTCCAAGGGAAGAAAATCTGTCGCCTAATTAGGCAGTATAACTGCAGACGCTTCTTGCACAGCGGTTAGTAGTATGGTGCACCAGTAGGTAACATAATTTGCATGCTAGTCGTTGTAAAAAGGATTCCAAAAATCATCAGTGCAAAGCTAGATGGGAAATGGTATTTTCATGTGCTGTACATTAACGACATGTCAAATAACTTTTACCCATGCTTTTATTCGTTAAATTTAGTACACATCAAAGTTAGCTTAAGTAAAGAATTTGAAGTTAAATTTTGCACCACTATGGTCATCAGTGAAAGTCACAATTACATTGTTTGTTATTGATTATTTGAAAGAGACCAAGGTGGCACAATGTACTTGCAAAAGTTTTAATTCATTAATAATTAATAGTTTCTATTGTTCATTAAGTGTCGTGGTGACTGTGTAAACTATATTTTTGTATTTCCAGTGTATTTGTGTAACAGCCTTCAAGGGCAAAACAATCGACACTACTGACGTTTCGAAAACGAGAAGAAGGAGTTGCTTATTGAAGGAGCAGCAGCGAGGAGGTAGTGAGCTGGCCTTTGACACGAGTCCTGGGAGGTGTACCTGCTGGGGGGCACCATCGTGTTCAGGCAGATGGGAGAGCCGTACAAGGGCGTCTACCTGCATGGTACGTGGTTCCTTCCACATGGGGTCAGCACGGGCTGCCGCCACAAGAGGAGATTACAGTCTGCTAATCCTATGAACCTAACTGGGATGGCCATGCTGACAGCCAATGGTGATGCCAAGAAGTTATGTGTCAGTGGTCATCTTATCCTCATCCACGACATTAAATACGCGGCAGGCTTTAAGTCGACCTGAGACCTCAGCAAACATGTGTATAGTGTTTGCATGCAAATTGCTGCTGAATTTGTTATGGTGTTAGCCACACAAGGACACGCTATACCTATGAACAATATTCATTATGTGATACACCTACTTTGAATTCTTACCTAGGTACACACTTACACGTGGGACAAGAGACACAGACGTGATCACAAAGAATTAGCAGATGATATCGCTTTCTTTTCCATTACTTGTGTGTGAATGAACGCTACTATGACACTCAACTCTGTATAGATTTTTTTATGTCAGGAACATAGACTTTTCCTGTATTAGCACACTGATCATACGTTGCAACAGGTATATGTGAAGATTATAATGACAGAAAATGTATGTGGTTGAGAAGAGAATGATCCAGTTATTCGTTGTAAGCAGGCTATGGATGAGCTATGGATGAAGGGCAACAGGTAAATTCCATATTTATCGATGTCCGAAAAGCATTTGACACCGTGCCCCACTGCAGACTATTATGGTACGAGCATATGGAATAGCTTACGATTCATGTGATTGTTTCGAAGACTTCTCAGATAACTGAACCTACTACGTTCTCCTCGGCGGCGAGTGCTCATCAGACACAAAAGTATTGTCAGGGGTGCCACAGGGAAGTGTTACAGAACCACTGTTATTTTCTATACACGTAAATGATCTGGTGGACAGAGTGAGCACCAATCGGCAGTTTTTTACTGATTATGCTGTGGTGTATGGAGAGGTGTCGTAGCTGAGTGCCTGTAGGACAAGACGACATAGACAAAATTGTAATTGGTGTTGTCATTCGCAGGTAGCTCTAAATGTGGAAAAAGTAAGTTAATGCAGAAGAATGTGAAAAACAAACTCATAATGTTCTAATACAGCATGAGTAGTCTGCTGCTTGTCAGAGCGACATCTGTTAAATGTCTAAGCCTAATGTTGCAAAGCGATATGAAACGGAACGAGCATGTAAGGATTGTAGTAGGGTAGGTGAAAGGCCGACTTCGGTTTATTGGGAGAATTTTAGGGAAGTGTGCTTGATCCGTAAAGGAGACCGCAAATAGGACACTAGTATGGCCCATTCTTGAGTACTACTTGAGTGTCTGGAATGCGCACCAGTTCGGATTAGAGGAAGACATCGAAGCAATTCAGAGGCAGGTTACTAGATTTGTTATCCGTTGGTTGAAAAAAAAATGCAAGTATAACGGAAATGCTTCAGAAACTCAAATTGGAATCCCTCAAGGCAAGGTAATGTTCTTTTCGAAAAAACACTGTGGAGAAAATTTAGACAACCGGTATTTGAAGTTAACTGCAGAACGCCTTTGCTGCCGCCAACGTCCATTTCGTGTAAGGACCACGAAGATAAGAGAAATTAGGGCCCATACGGGGGATATAGTCGTTTTTCGCTCGCTTTGTTTGCTGGAGGAACAAAAAAGGGAAATGACTGGTAGTGTTACAGGGTGCCCTCAACCACGCACCGTGCTGTGACTAGCAGGGTATGTATGTAGATGTGGATGGACATGAAAATTTATGCTAGCCAGCCCTTTGATTACGATCGAGGTGTGCCACAAATTATTCGAAGGAACACTTAATTTGAACTTATAAATCGTGTCGCGAGAAGGAATATAAAACATACAGTGAACATTATCTCTTTGGCATACATGTCATTATGTGTTTCGAACTATCTGTGAAGACAATTCAAGAGCCGGCCGGTGTGGCCGAGCGGTTCTAGGCGCTTCAGTCTGGAACCGCGTGACCGCTACAGTAGCAGGTTCGAATCCTGCCTCGGGTATGGATGTGTGTGATGTCCTTAGATTAGTTAGGTTTAAGTAGTTCTAAGTTCTAGGGGACTGATGACCACAGAAGTTAAGTCCCATAGTGCTCAGAGCCATTTGAACTATTTGACAATTCAAGAGATGTACTGTGTGTTTGCCCAAGAATAGTGAAGTGTATAAATTTTCTTGTGTCTCTTTGTAAGTGCACTTACAGAGTCTTTATTAATGGTTTCATCTGTGTGTTGTCAAGAGACTGGCCAGTCAGCTCATCATAATCATTAGTCAATAAAACTACCTTGATGTGCACCATCAGCGGTGTAGCTACTTGTGTATATTTGTAAATATATGATATTTCATCTAGCAGAATTACTAATTATTTTTACTTTATTATATTTTGTTAAAACAATCCTGTTTCGTGTAAGACTGTCAGTTTTTAATATCGCAAATACGACACTAATTTACAACTCTGTACTCGAACCTGTTAACGCAGGAGACAACTGACACTATATGAGTATTTCTTTAATGTTTTCAGTTCTAACTACGTGATCTTGGTATACACACAGAAATTAATGCATTACTATACATTTTAATGTGTTTCATGCCTTTTGGCAACAAACTACGTTATTATAGTAACCATTATTTTCATTTTGTAATTTGATTGAGCTTGTTATCAATATGTCCATGTGACGTGAGGCACCCATACTTTCAAGCTTAAATGGGCCACCACCACTAATTTTCATTTAATAAGCTGTTATACATTGCGTAACTTTCCTTACTTTTAGTTTGCATTATGCCATGGGGAGCTTTCCACCTCTGTACCACACCGCAGACAGAATCTGTAGCATCTCAACAAACACCAATACTCTCACCTACTTGTGTCGTAGGTACAACTAGCTGGATGTGAAAATTATGTCATAAAAACGGAGCCTTGATGTAATCTAATTGATTTCGTGCTCACTTCATCTCTGTGGATGCCAAGATGGCCTACCTTTACCAGTACAAATGTTTGTGAGGGCAGAAGATGGCCGTATTAGTGGTTGATAATTCTTAGTTGCGAATGGCCAGTGTGTTCTGTCATAAACCTGCACCTATAAGACCCCGATGGCCTTATTAGTGGTTGATAATTCTTAGCTCCGCATGGCCAATGTGTTCTGCCATAAACCAGCACCTCTAAGGTCCAGCGTACTGCCTTAAGCGCTGGAACATGTATCTTCTCCGACGACCCTTCATCAACAGTTATCTTGCTCTCTTGTGTGAAACTTAATTGGTTCTGCCAGAATCATGGTCTCGACAGCCTCTGGCAGTAGACCTTGAGATTTATAATCAATGATAACTTAATAAACAAGCTTAACAATTTTCTACTCTAATGGATTTTGTCATGGTCAACCAATAAAGTATGTTTCTCCCTTGGCGTCACAGAATGTTCAGCACAATGTGACGGTTTTCTAGTTAATGCCAATGTGAGGACGTCCATGTACACATACAGGAACTATCCCCTACCATCAAAATAATTGCTATGAGCCAACAACAGAACCCCTTGCTAAATCCTGAACCAATGTTCTAGCTGATCTCATCTGGGTTTAATGGCTGCTCCCACACTATGTATGCTTGTATTCTCTCCTGTCTTTCGGATTTTTATTCCTTTTGCTTCTCGCACAGGGTTATTTTATAGCACACTGGCCACCCTCCCTCCACGTCCGGCTGGGCCGAGCTGGCAGACCATTCTCCTCTCCATTATACCTGTTTGGAGGCTGACTTACAGCAGGAAACATCTTTTGACTACTGCCATTCCCCCAAGTGATATAGACATTTCGCCAGCCAGCTAAAAGCAGCCTCAATTACAAAACTCTCTCACAATGCCAAGAGAAAAAGAGATACAGAAATAATTAGAAGCGCAATCGTTGGCAGTCGTTATATTGCTTGCAATTTGCGTGCAGCATAAGGGATCTGACTCGAGTTAGCATTTGTACATGCACATTGGATTAATAAACAGGTTATGTAACACTTTTTTGGAAAAATCTGCCACGTTACACCATCAAGTATTTTAAAATTTTCAGTAGCCTTTTTAATCGATAGTCGTCTAGAAAGGACGTTTTTTGCCTTTCTCAGATCTTCTGTAACCCATTTCTTTCCCACCTGAAACATAAAAATATATAAGGTTAGATTTTACTATGACCACATGAGTTTATTCAACAACGGTGTAGTGCAAATTTGGGTTAGATTCATATTTATACTTTAATTTGATTTGCAGTGAGCTAAGAGGTATCTTACAATTTTCAGCAGCCTGTTTAGTGCACAAAACTCAAGCAAAAGCTTATTTTGCTTTTTCGCATCTTCTGAAATCTACTTTCTACCCACAATAAACTTATAAATATGGATTCTCTTGAAACTCTGATGGTCAGTCTTCGTTGTGAATGCGATTACCTCAAATGCTTCGACTAATACAACAAATATGTGATGGAAGGTAGGGTTTATCTTGACGCTGTGTAATGACTGGGATAAAGGAGAAGCAGTGAAACAGGCACTGAATTGTGAACAGTGCTGTGGTGTTGCTTGCAACAAACACTTTTATTGTCTCGACATCCAAAGAGGATCTGTCAACATGGCTTGTATTATAAAGCTATAATACAAAATACTGCCCCTAATGAGCTGCACTGGCCTTCCTGATTGATATTTAGTTGACAGAGTGACCAACATTATCCAGGAAAAGAACGACATTAATCATTTATTTTTTTCAAATGTGGTAGTAGTATATTTTTCTTTCCAGATAATCGCTGCAAGCTCATGACGTCACAATGTATGGTACACCATCTTGATGGAGTCATTGTCTCTGGAATTGTTTGTGTAATGGCTGTGTGCCACACTCACCTGGCTTTCATGTGCTTTGTATAGTATTCGTTTTCTGTTGCAAATAAATCTATCCTAGATTTTTTGAAACTGGTTTCATCCGGTTCCTTATAGTTAGCTCTTCATAGTAAAAAATTTAACACATCATACCACCGCTACATGAAACAGGAGATGGCAGTTGCCAATGTCCGTACGGGTAGCAGTTGCATTTGATAAGAATGTGTTATCAGAGATTCGCTAGTGCATCTAAAACAGCAGTAATTGGTGACCACATATTTATAGCACAGAGTCCAAGGGTTCCTTGAATATGTTTACCTGTTTCCTGTTACTTGAAATGTAGAAGACAAATATGATGTAAGAGATGGACTTTGTGGCGAAACAAGCTCTGTATTATTTGAGACATACATAGGCGAGCCATTGTGCCGGAACTTACCCAAGTTCACTGCTAGTAGCGCCACGTCACTAGAACGCGAATGGGCGTAACACACAAGTACTGCACCGTAGTTTAAGAGTGGAGTTAAAAGTCAAAATTGCTTTTCCAAACTTTGTAAGCATGTGCTTTAGTGAATTAATGTTTAAACTGTCAAATCTCAGAAAGATTAGATGAATATTTTCCCCTAAATACATCGTTTTAAGAAAAAGTTAGTGGCGCTAAACAGTTATGCTAGGAACCCAAAAATTGGTCATAAAGTGCAGATACATGTTAAAATTAACTGGTACAAGTCTCAAGGAGATTATAGCAATATTTTGGTCAGAATCCACGTTTTTAAGAACACTTAAAGGAGCTAAATATTAGACTTAGAAATGAAAATTTTTATGAAGCTGCAGTTTAGTATAAAATCATTAATTCTGTAACACCATTGAGTTACCTCTAATGGTTTTCGAGTAATTGGCTGAAAACTTAATTTGGAACAAAAACGTCCTTATTTGTAGTAGATTAAGTATCTGTTATATTAATGCAAGAAAGTTTTGGTTACAGAATGTGATGAAACCTATTAAATAATAGAGCTATAACAAGTTTCAAGACCTGGATGGAAATATAACAAACACAAGGTCTCTTAAAGTTTTAGTTCAGAGATCAGGTTCCACTGTCAGTTCTATTTTGAAAATTTTAGACGGCAAAGTGTAAATGCAGGCGAGCTAAAACTTTTCTGTGACTTTAACCAACTTGTATTCATACAAAAATTACGAAAATTCAAAATCAATGCACAACCGTGTTATAAAATATTATGAGTCTGATAAAGCGTCTTTTTAGAGGCTGCTACTGTGGACATAGAGAGGATAACAGCAGATGTTCCCTTGGCCTTCATTTTATCTGTATACAGCCCGAGAGCCAAGACTAGTCTCTACCTCGCACCCAGCCACTGTAGGACCCTCGTCAGTCAAACGCCGGAGTACGCGATGTCTCGGATGACGACACAGACAGACTGCAACTAAATGAATGTTTCCGGCTCAGATAGGAAGTAAACTCGCGAGGACTGCACACCGTCCTGAATAGCTTAGATTTCGTAGAAGTAACTGTTAGTATGCCGCCCGTAATGTTAACAGATCCGCGTGGCAAGTGGTGACAAATATTTTTCACTTTTGTGGCCAGCAGTTATTTTGATTATTACAAGTCAGGGCGAAAGACAATTTAATAGGAACTGATCGTATTGCTGTTTAGGATAGAGAGATTTATTGCTAGTATTAATATAATGAATATTACAATATTGTGTGTGTGAAACTTTACCAAATATATCTGTCAATTAGAACTCAAAATCTTCATTCGCAATCATAGTCCTAATCCTGCTGAGCAAATATTGAATAGAAACATTTATTTCAGTAGGCTCGACAAGAATGTGGACTTGAAGACTGGGAAATATGGTCAGTATGTTCTCCATCGCTTTCTGGCTGACCACAGAAATATTTTCCAGGCTTTCGTAAAAGACAGCGATTAATATTCTAATATTTCCTACTACTTATGATTTATTGTTATTGTTATTAACCCGCCGCCCCACTGCTTGTCTCTTTATTGCCTGTCAGAACATGTATGGAAACTGGCGGGAACTTGACACCTCATATGAGATAAGAAATTTTGGAAATGTGCATGCACAGTCTCTTTCGCTTCAGATTCATCAGGAATTCACACATGAAATAACAAATTCCAGGAATCCCCTACCCACCATTTGCTGACTAAACGGGAGGTTCGGAAGTAATGATAACTATTCAGCCTGGTGGTGTGGTTTTTTTAAAAACAAGCTTCAAGAGCTTCATCTTAAGGAAGCCACTGATGTACCAACTAATTCATCAACATTTTTCAGTGATTTTTATTATGCACAGTGATATGTCTAACAAATATAGATTTCACAATAAACAATCTTACACCGTTAACCTAATGATTACATATTGCTGCTATTCGTGCTCGCTTTTCTCTTCTCATTCAGCGCTGCAGAATCTGCAAGCAGGTGGAGGGAGAACAGTGATTGTCGATCGTCTTCCAGAAATATACCCCGAAATTCTACACACGTGGCAAAAATCAACGCAAAACAAAATTTCAGTGTTCCTCAGCTTATTCAGTCTACCCTTCAGGCATGTTTCATTCTTTCTCACATTTATGAATACAGCTCAGACACGCTTTTCGTTCAATATTACAGAATCTGCAAGCAGTTTTCGATCGAGCAGTGGAGACTCTGCAAGCAGATGTGTTGTAATACTCTCCCCCTGGATGAAGGGCGGAGAATCTTCAAGTAGCTGCAGAGAACTGTAACGGTTGTAGAACCAGAAGACATAAGTCTGTCGATACACTGAACTTCATCGACGTTTAGACTTACCTTGTAATATTACTGTATTAGTAACAACAAGTGAACTGGCATCAAAACGAATTACATTATATGCGCTTAAATGGGTTGCTGTTCGGTCGGAATGTGGAAGTACAATGTGTACAACTGTCACAAATATTAGGATTGCGTTTAAGGAACGTAGACATTACTAGGATGCCTGTTTCAAGATTTATGAGAATTCATATCATTAAACCACATTTTGAAATCAGTTTCTCCTCACGCTTCAAGTTTCTGTTGCCCCAGTCAGGTGAAGATAAGCAAATGAATCTCCATACAAAGAATGTGAGTCGAAAGCCAACCAAAATTAGTGATGATTCATACTAGACGATTGTCACTGATAAACTTTGAAAGAAACATGTGACTTCTAACGAGACATATTCCAGCTGGTCATTGAAGGAAATAGTTCAACTGTATGTTAATGTAAACGAATAAGAGGGATTTTATGCAAGAGTATGCACAAAATCACCCAAAGTGATTGGAAATAAACACACAGTAACAAAATTCAGTCATATGATAATGCCCGTGTTAAGTGGTTAATTCCAGTAAGTTTATATCCTGCAAGTAAGCATGCACAATGTTCGTTCAACTATTTTTCATATGTAAACCAATTAAGCTTAACCAAAACACAGTTTCCTACTGAGCTGAAATACGATCAAATTTTTGAAAAACAGAATGAAGACGTCTGTGTAAATGTCTCCGACGTTCAACATTCTTATTATGAATGGATTATCGTGGATGACAAGAGAGATGAGAAAGTATTTCGGGCTATTTCACTACACATCACAAAACTCCATCATGTATCTGCCAGAGGTGGTCGTCGAGGAATAGGTGCGTGCTTAGACAGAAAGGAAAAATGATTAGAACAACACGTAATGTCAATGACACAGTCATTACTTAATTTTGAACAGCAAATCCTACGGAGAGCGTTATACAAAGCCTATCGTCATAAACGTTCACAAAACAGAGAACCTACTATGAACACTGCTGATGCTTCGGTCGATTCCGCTAGTAGACTGGGCTGGCCTCATTGCGGCGTTTTCTTATACAGGCTCGGTGTAGCGCTACGTGCGTGAGCCCCAGAAGGTGTGTATTCGAGCCAGTCGCGGATCGTTCGAGCCATCGGGATATCTTCTGCCTGGTGTGGGGTCAGTACTGATCAAAATTTCAGTGAGAACATGTAAATGTAATTAAGTTTCAGGTCGTTCATACATATTCATAGCATTTCTACGGCACAAAAAAACCACTGAATGGAAGTTTATAACAGTATTACTTCTTATAAGCATTCAACTGAAGTATGTGAGACTTACCTGTCTTTTTCAATTTTTTTTTTATTCGAAAGAAAACTGAGGAAGTAAGGACGTTTATAGTTCAATGTCACATAGAGAGTGAGGTCATTTGTGAAGAAAATTAGATGCATACTCGGTTGCATGTGTGTAGTTTAAACAAGTCAATAGCATATCGCCTAGCGGTAAGAAGGCATTTGTAAAATTTGCCAAGTTCATGAAATAACAAAAGCTATCTTTTGTAACTTAAGCTGATGCAGAAAGCCTGTGTGGAGCAGCTGCTAGGTGCAGTCATAGCAGTGACTGGGTTTTGTATTCCAATCAAGTAAATTTACGTAAACCATTCAACATTGCCTACTACATACACTGATGACGGCTATTTAAATAGTTGTTTAAATTGTGCATAGACAGTGATTGCTTGGAATGGTTCACTGAAAAGCTGTGAATAACCTTTATTGTAAAATAAAAAGACCGAAATAAGTCCCAAAGAAGACTCAGCATTTCGCTTGGCTGAGGTCCACCATATTTGCTGAAAAATGTTTCAGGAAGAGGATATTAAACACAGACACCATTGTCTTTTCACTATTGGATATCGGGGTGCAGTCCATGTCAGTTGAAATGTGAAATACAGACCTAATTGCGTAGTCGTCATTGTATTCCCAATTTGAGATATTACGAAGGGCATTTTTGGTAATGAACAATTTTGAACAAAAGAAGTGAAAATGTGATGAAGAATTCAAGTGATACCTGGTTTGTGTTTCTCTTCTGCTATCGAATATGAAGAGATATAAATCTTGAACGAAATCTACTGCAGCACTGCATCAGGAGTGGCACTGCAATATGAATTTCTATCATATCAGTTCTCTAAATTTCTTGTTGTGTTCAGTCAAAACTTGTGTGTCATATCTGAAACCAGATTAACTCAATATAATGACACATTTTCTCAATATCTGAGTGTTTCATCCAGCTAATTATAAGGAAGGGTTTCGATTTGAGAATGTCATTGATCGATAGACTCTAATGGAGGATCACAAATTTTCAGTTGAAAAATTTAATAGTTTATGAACAATCAAAACTATAACAGGAGCCAAAGATCTTACAATGTATGGGACATAATCAGGGGTAAAACACTTTGACATTATTCTCGTTTATGTTTGACAATTGGCATGCTAATTCTTAGCGATATGTTCAAAAACTTCCACAGTTTGCGACATATGAATTGGATCGTGTACATTGCATTACTTCACCTGTCTTGGCATGGGATGTTTTCCTGAAAATTATTAAAGCAGAACAGCAGCTTGAAACCAATATCGAAAACTTCCATTTGGTTGAAAGAGGTGTTAGAGGCAGTATTGTCCCATTGTTCCTGAGGATATGTAGTTGCTAACAACATATTAATGCCCAATTATGATGTCAATGGCTTCCTACAGAGAGTGTTGAAACTTATCTGGTGAAAAACGTCCCAAACAATTTCGACATACTGTACATTTTAGAACTGGATCTCAAATATCCCGAGAGTGTTCACGAGTTTCATTCTGATTTACCAGCACGACCAGAAAAAATAAGACCCCCACAAAATAGGAAGAAGCTAAGAAAATTACAGTCAGCCTTCCATGATGGCAAAGACCATATTATTCTCTACAGGAACCTGAATCAATGTTTATACATAAAGCGGTTTTAAAACAGATCCATCGAACCTCATCATTTAAGCAGCTCCGAGTATGAAGCTATAAAACGAGATTAATGCACAAAAATGCATGAGTACTGGCGATAATTTCGAGAAAAAGTTCTGAGAGTGATAAATCACAGTGTGTTTGGAAGACAGACATCAACTGCATTAATTGGCAAACCAGATTTTCACGGATGTGCTATTTTTAACGAAAAACTTAATGAACTCTTTGATAAACCTATTGCAGTATCGATGCTAATCTGGAATTTCCGAAATCCTTCTTATCGACTTTTACTATCGATAAAAAATTAAACATGTTTCCAGCTAATCATGTAAATTATGCTACACTGATATCCATTGCTTAATCAACCACAACTTCAAAAATCTATGAGGATATTAGGAATGATGTCCATACAAGGTTTTATACCTCGGGTTTCCCTGCAACTAACAGATACGATACTCCGCTGGCGAATAGGTTGGATGACTTCAAGACAAACTGAATGGTGAAACCGTTAGAGAATTTGCCAGTCTACGAGCGAAAATGTATGCTCTCCAGACTGAATCTGGGTGTATAACGTGCGAGCAAAAGGTATAAAACCGTCTTCTGTTAACAAGTTAATCATCGACGATAACAGGCAGTGTATTTTGGATTCAGTATCACAAACGATGCAATACTGTGCAGTACGTAATTCACTCAAAACAGCATGTTGTTTCTGCTACTAGACAATGCATAATGGCTATATCTATCTGCACAGGACAGTAAAAGTTTTATAGTTCTGAATAGGGTAAATATATTTCCTTGAGGCCATTACCATTTGGAAAACGTAACTGATTTTAGTGCAAATACTTGTAAATATGGTAAATACATTCCTGGAAATGGAAAAAAGAACACATTGACACCGGTGTGTCAGACCCACCATACTTGCTCCGGACACTGCGAGAGGGCTGTACAAGCTATGATCACACGCACGGCACAGCGGACACACCAGGAACCGCGGTGTTGGCCGTCGAATGGCGCTAGCTGCGCAGCATTTGTGCACCGCCGCCGTCAGTGTCAGCCAGTTTGCCGTGGCATACGGAGCTCCATCGCAGTCTTTAATACTGGTAGCATGCCGCGACAGCGTGGACGTGAACCGTATGTGCAGTTGACGGACTTTGAGCGAGGGCGTATAGTGGGCATGCGGGAGGCCGGGTGGACGTACCGCCGAATTGCTCAACACGTGGGGCGTGAGGTCTCCACAGTACATCGATGTTGTCGCCAGTGGTCGGCGGAAGGTGCACGTGCCCGTCGACCTGGGACCGGACCGCAGCGACGCACGGATGCACGCCAAGACCGTAGGATCCTACGCAGTGCCGTAGGGGACCGCACCGCCACTTCCCAGCAAATTAGGGACACTGTTGCTCCTGGAGTATCGGCGAGGACCATTCGCAACCGTCTCCATGAAGCTGGGCTACGGTCCCGCACACCGTTAGTCCATCTTCCGCTCACGCCCCAACACCGTGCAGCCCACCTCCAGTGGTGTCGCGACAGGCGTGAATGGAGGGACGAATGGAGACGTGTCGTCTTCAGCGATGAGAGTCGTTTCTGCCTTGGTGCCAATGATGGTCGTATGCGTGTTTGGCGCCGTGCAGGTGAGCGCCACAATCAGGACTGCATACGACCGGGGCACACAGGGCCAACACCCGGCATCATGGTGTGGGGAGCGATCTCCTACACTGGCCGTACACCACTGGTGATCGTCGAGGGGACACTGAATAGTGCACGGTACATCCAAACCGTCATCGAACCCATCGTTCTACCATTCCTAGACCGGCAAGGGAACTTGCTGTTCCAACAGGACAATGCACGTCCGCATGTATCCCGTGCCACCCAACGAGCTCTAGAAGGTGTAAGTCAACTACCCTGGCCAGCAAGATCTCCGGATCTGTCCCCCATTGAGCATGTTTGGGACTAGATGAAGCGTCGTCTCACGCGGTCTGCACGTCCAGCACGAACGCTGGTCCAACTGAGGCGCCAGGTGGAAATGGCATGGCAAGCCGTTCCACAGGACTACATCCAGCATCTCTACGATCGTCTCCATGGGAGAATAGCAGCCTGCATTGCTGCGAAAGGTGGATATACACTGTACTAGTGCCGACATTGTCCATGCTCTGTTGCCTGTGTCTATGTGCCTGTGGTTCTGTCAGTGTGATCATGTGATGTATCTGACCCCAGGAATGTGTCAATAAAGTTTCCCCTTCCTGGGACAATGAATTCACGGTGTTCTTATTTCAATTTCCAGGAGTGTACCTGAGAAATACAAACTGTATAACCTATAGTAATTATAGACTATAACTTACAATCACTACCACCTTGTACCCGTAACTGATGAGAATTCACATACTTCTTTCTGATTCAACTCATTTTCTCATAACCTTGACTTCGTCTGATGTATGCTTTTCGATGAAAATTTAGTTTCTTTATGATCCACAGTAATTCCTCAGCAGAGAAAAATATGAAAAAATTGTACAATGAAATTCTGCATAACTCTTACTGTATTTAATGTTTCTAATAGGCTATGCTTAAATGTAATGACATTATATGTAAAAAAAATAATAATTGCGGAAATGTAAGAATATCGAATGTATAAAACATTGTATGACAATGTAAAAATATAGTAAATTGCAACATTACAAAAAACTGCAACACATTTTATATATAAATCAGGTTTGTTTTTCTACATCTACATCTACATCCATACTCCGCAAGCCACCTGACGGTGTGTGGCGGAGGGTACCTTAAGTACCTCTATCGGTTATCCCTTCTATTCCAGTCTCGTATTGTTCGTGGAAAGAAGGATTGTCGGTACGCCTCTGAGTGGGCTCTAATCTCTCTGGTTTTATCCTCATGGTCTCCTCGCGAGATATACGTAGGAGGGAGCAATATACTGCTTGACTTCTCGGTGAAGGTATGTTCTCGAAACTTCAACAAAAGCCCATACCGAGCTACTGAGCGTCTTTCCTGCAGAGTCTTCCACTGGAGTTTATCTATCATCTCCATAACGCTTTCGCGATTACAAAATGATCCTGTAACGAAGTGCGCTGCTCTCCGTTGGATCTTCTCTATCTCTTCCGTCAACCCTATCTGGTACGGATCCCACACTGCTGAGCAGTATTCAAGCAGTGGGCGAACATAGCGTACTGTAACCTACTTCCTTTGTTTTCGGATTGCATTTCCTCAGGATTCTTCCAGTGAATCTCAGTCTCACATCTGCTTTACCGACGATCAACTTTATATGATCATTCCATTTTAAATCACTCCTAATGCGTACTCCCAGATAATTTACGGAATTAACTGCTTCCAGGTGCTGACCTGCTATATTGTAGCTAAATGATAAGGGATCTTTCTTTCTATGTATTCCCAGCACATTACACTTGTCTACATTGAGATTCAATTGCCATTCCCTGCACCATGCGTCAATTCGCTGCAGATCCTCCTGCATTTCAGTACAATTTTCCATTGTTACAACCTCTCGATATACCACAGCATCATCCGCAAAAAGCCTCAGTGAACTTCCGATGTCATCCACAAGGTCATTTATGTACATTGTGAATAGAAACGGTCCTACGACACTCCCCTGCGGCGCACTTGAAATCACTCTTACTTCGGAAGACTCCTCTCCATTGAGAATGACATGCTGCGTTCTGTTATCTAGGAACTCTTCAATCCAATCACATAATTGGTCTGATAGTCCATATGCTCTTACTTTGTTCATTAAATGACTGTGGGGAACTGTATGGAACGCCTTGCCGAAGTCAAGAAACACGGCATCTACCTGGGACCACGTGTCTATGGCCCTCTTGAGCCTCGTGGACGAATAGCGCGAGCTGGGTTTCACACTATCGTCTTTTTTCCTTCTATTACCCTCTGTAATATTCGAGGGCTGTTCACTTAGTAATGCAACATATCTTTTTATGAAATCAGGCTGATTTTACTTAGGATTTCAATACGCCATATTATTCCCGACACTTTGGATACAAAAGCTTATTTTCTAACACGATCTTTGTAAAACATGACGACCATGCCCGCATGGTATCACTCTATTGGTCGACGTCGGAGCCCACGTCTTGCAGCATCAGTAAGCTCAGCATAATCCACGTGCTGCCTCCTGCAGAGCGCTTCCTTCACTGGGGCTAACTCGTTGCTCTTTACGGTCTTCTGTTAGGTCGCGAGTAATTCAGCGGGCACACACCCTCGAGTACCCCAACTGGTGGACGAGTGTGTCAGCTCTACCAACAGTGTAATGTTGATGCATTAAGTTGTTCTGAAAGCGGTGCTGACATTCAGGATAATAAAAACGCGTTAAAAGCTGTGAGCTATCTGGGGAAGTTGTCTTTGTATTACTGAGCAACTGTTTCACCAGGTATCCAGTTTAGTTTACCAAATTCCCAACCAGCCTAACATTAATTATAATCTTTTAATAGTCATCTTACGACTATATCTATATCTATATATATATATAAAGAGAATTTAAATAAAAAGAAATAAATCAGTTTATATTTGCACATTTATTTTAACATTGATCATTGTTCCATTAAAATTTCAGCATATTAAACTTGATTCATAACTAAACTGGTGCCTTATTTAGGATTGTGAAAATGTGAGTTTGTAATCTTACGGAACACATCAAATATGGAGCCAAGATTGGGAGACTACATACAACACTGCATTCATAAAATAACACACGAAGAATGGTGAATCATATGCAAGAGGAAATTAACCACAACCAACCGATTCAATTTTCACCCAAAGAAGTTATGTTAATAGTGCAATCGTGTCCGTCATGAAATTACCACATACTGGTATACTAAATTCATACTAACTCTCTGTGACATCTTTCCGAAAAGAATAGCTGAGGGCTACTTTGATGATTACACCACATGCTTCACATGGTCAACTTGGTTTACACAAAGAGAGTAACTCCACAATAATTTTGATAATTAAAATAAATTACATCGAAAAGAAAACTCTCGAACTGGTTACTATCGTCATACTATTAACCTGATGGGTCAAACAATTATACACTCCTGGAAATGGAAAAAAGAACACATTGACACCGGTGTGTCAGACCCACCATACTTGCTCCGGACACTGCGAGAGGGCTGTACAAGCAATGATCACACGCACGGCACAGCGGACACACCAGGAACCGCGGTGTTGGCCGTCGAATGGCGCTAGCTGCGCAGCATTTGTGGACCACCGCCGTCAGTGTCAGCCAGTTTGCCGTGGCATACGGAGCTCCATCGCAGTCTTTAACACTGGTAGCATGCCGCGACAGCGTGGACGTGAACCGTATGTGCAGTTGACGAACTTTGAGCGAGGGCGTATAGTGGGCATGCGGGAGGCCGGGCGGACGTACCGCCGAATTGCCCAACACTTGGGGCGTGAGGTCTCCATAGTACATCGATGTTGTCGCCAGTGGTCGGCGGAAGGTGCACGTGCCCGTCGACCTGGGACCGGACCGCAGCGACGCACGGATGCACGCCAAGACCGTAGGATCCTACGCAGTGCCATAGGGGACCGCACCGCCACTTCCCAGCAAATTAGGGACACTGTTGCTCCTGGGGTATCGGCGAGGACCATTCGCAACCGTCTCCATGAAGCTGGGCTACGGTCCCGCACACCGTTAGGCCGTCTTCCGCTCACGCCCCAACATCGTGCAGCCCGCCTCCAGTGGTGTCGCGACAGGCGTGAATGGAGGGACGACTGGAGACGTGTCGTCTTCAGCGATGAGAGTCGCTTCTGCCTTGGTGCCAATGATCGTCGTATGCGTGTTTGGCGCCGTGCAGGTGAGCGCCACAATCAGGACTGCATACGACCGAGGCACACAGGGCCAACACCCGGCATCATGGTGTGGGGAGCGATCTCCTACACTGGCCGTACACCACTGGTGATCGTGGAGGGGACACTGAATAGTGCACGGTACATCCAAACCGTCATCGAACCCATCGTTCTACCATTCCTAGACCGGCAAGGGAACTTGCTGTTCCAACAGGACAATGCACGTCCGCATGTATCCCGTGCCACCCAACGTGCTCTAGAAGGTGTAAGTCAACTACCCTGGCCAGCAAGATCTCCGGATCTGTCCCCCATTGAGCATGTTTGGGACTGGATGAAGCGTCGTCTCACGCGGTCTGCACGTCCAGCACGAACGCTGGTCCAACTGAGGCGCCAGGTGGAAATGGCATGGCAAGCCGTTCCACAGGACTACATCCAGCATCTCTACGATCGTCTCCATGGGAGAATAGCAGCCTGCATTGCTGCGAAAGGTGGATATACACTGTACTAGTGCCGACATTGTGCATGCTCTGTTGCCTGTGTCTATGTGCCTGTGGTTCTGTCAGTGTGATCATGTGATGTATCTGACCCCAGGAATGTGTCAATAAAGTTTCCCCTTCCTGGGACAATGAATTCACGGTGTTCTTATTTCAATTTCCAGGAGTGTATAAGCACGTGGTACTGGTCTCACAAAGTACACTCCACGTGGGTTAAACATAAAGAGAAGTTGCTATATTGAAAAATATTGTTAAGACGAGACGTTATAATCTCACGCACATTCGCATTTAAGATTGATGATATTAGTTAGAGTTACGGATTATCAACACGTGGTTCCACTTTGCTCACAAAGTAGTAGCTAAGCAACTACTGGAAGATATTATGTACTTCACACTCGAATTTCAGTGCGTTGCAATTTAAGATAACATTAGATATTTTAGATCTAAACCTGAAATAAAGGTGATTAAATTTTCAGTTAGGCTGAACTTAAGAAATCCACTGTCCTACGGACTTAGCAGAGACGCGCTTAGCTGGAGATCTTACCACTTAAGTCGCTCGCCGCGGACCTGAGGGTGCCTCACACATACAAACTTAAGTGACCAGAGAGGCACCTTCCTATACCAACATGACAAGGGACGGACAGGACCATACTAAGAATAGAAACCTCTTCGCTTTTAGAAAGCGTAATTACCTGTTCTCACGTTGGTCTTACTGTTCTCTAGCAGACAGGCTTGTCTGCTACCGTCAAGCATGCAACTAGAAACACATTTGCTCATTCATCCTTTCACACAGAAGGGAAGGGGGATGACAGTATCTTATCATATACACTATATTAAAAAAAAGCGCATGTAGGTTCCATATGAGACTGTGTGACATGAATTACATATAAACTGTGTTTTAAAGTGTAGTAGTGTGACAGATCGCTCTTGTTTATGTGTAAAAGTAACACGTTCCACTGCTCAGTCTCCTCCCAGGTGTAGTCAGAAGCACCACAGTAATTTCAGAAGTGGAATGTATGCCGTAAATGACAACAGATTTAAGAAATTAACATGAAAGAATCCAATAGAGACCTTTCAACATAAATGTCCAGTTCTGCAGCGAGGTGTTTCATCACCTGAAATTAGGGTGTTCGCACGTTCCAGTAGTGCAGGAGACACAGCCGGCCGGCAGGGGGAGATCGGACAGGTTTGCACGACCTGGTTGTGATGGTGAGAGACGCCTCGCCCAACTACACATCGTGCTTTTGTTCCCTGCCAGGTCGCTGTAGACATTCTGCAAGCGCCTATGAGTATCTTCGATGCTCTGGTTTTCCTCCAAAGGAAACTCAATGACAGCTGTCTGTCTGGAAAGCACCTCCATTACAGACGCCATTATGAAGGCTACGTATAGCGCCGCCAGTTATCGGAACTTCATAAAACTACAACGGCTGAAGAAGGAATATTCCAGGTTGTCCCACAATAAATTCCATATCTTTTAACGGAAATTGGACGAGAAAAGAAAGTGTTGCATTATTTATTCGACGCCCCTCGTATTTTTTGTGCTTTTTTGCCAAATAATAAAAGCAAGATGATACACGTGGTGTCTCTTAGCAGGACGTTTGAGCTGTGTGTCCGTTGACATAGAGTCATGAAATTCGATAAGAAGCAAAGCTTCAAAGTAAAATCAAAGGAAACAGAATAGCAGAAAATAGATAATTTATAATTACATCACATAAAAAGTTATTTTTTCGTTTGTTGTCCATCCGTCTGATAAGAACCCTTTTGTCTAAGAAATGGGAATTAGTATCAAGTTGAAAGATATGTCCCTGTGCTCTCTTAGCGGTGTAAAAAAATTTAAGCTTCCGAGTTACAGCAGTCAAAAGATTGAGGATTTCTTTAATATATTTTGATATTCTCAAACTTTCTCATTAAAAGCTGAAGGGTACTTACAATCATGCAATTTGACAAGAAGCAAGCGTTCACAATACATGTACAGGAAAAAAGTCCAGAAATTGTTACTTTTTAATTACATGACATAAAATATTTTATTTTACCATTTAATGCCCGGCCGTCTGTCTGTCCGCCCGTGAACATCCCTTTTTCTCAGGGACAGGTGGCCGTATCAGAGTGAAATTTATGTATACATGCGGGCCTGTGGTCCCTTGTCAGTGTAAATAATTTAGTTTTAAGTCAATGCAATCAAAACACTCGGCCAGTTAGGCCAACGTCACAAATTTTGATACTAGCAAAATTCACTCGTCGAAACCTATAGATTAACTGTCTACATACAAGCTGTGCGTGGTGGACTATTAGTAAAGCTATTGGCTGAAAATCCATACGCCACGGGTTCTCAGTCTTCGTTTTCGCCTAACATTCACCTCTGAACAGTACGAGGATTTCCCGAAAATAATACGTGGTAACAACAACGCTTAATATTTCGAATCGATTATGTCTGAGGCGATTATTGTGACTAGGATGGCAAAAAAGTCGGAGTCCGCGTGTCAAAGGAGGAGAAATGCTGAGAGCATGTTCAAAGATTTCTTGAAGTCACTTTCGGATGCAAGAGCTTGAAGTGTGATAATGGTTGACGCTTGTATTGAGACTGAGTCTTTGGCTCAGGCTGGCGTCTCTTCCTCCCACAACCGAGAACAGATGGATGAAGCAGAGAGACCAGTGGTGGTAGGCCGGCCAGTGGTGATCCAGGGCAGCGAAGTGTTAGACAACCGCTCTAGAGCAGGCACCATCAGCAGTAGCTTACCTGCGCATATGGAACAGCCAGAGCACCCGATACAAGATAGTACAGTTACCAGTACGGTGCCAGCGCAGGAAGTGCTACAAGTCAAAGGTCCGGGCGCTGACCCAAGAAGTGTATACCCCAACCTAGAGTATGTCATGCGTCTTTCGCGCTTGAAGCAGCCGGCTGTCCTGACGTCAGCCTTGAGACATGTCGTTCGGGTCTGCCGGAGGTATGGAACAAAAGTCATCTTTTCGACAATGGAGGCTGTAGATAAAATACAGTTAAAGTCAATGCATCTCCCCACCGACTTCAGAGCCCTGCGTGACCTTGTAAAGAAAGTTTTTGAAAGAAGAGAGGAAAGATTTGACTTTGACGAAATTTACATACGGGGAGGTTTAGCTAATGGTTGCATTGCGCTAGATTGGAAAAAGAAGCGACCTGAGTGCAACGTACATACATACTTTCCATGATGCCTTTTGAAATAAATATCAGACAGATTAACTCACACAACAGTCGACTGGTAATGCAGCAGCTGCGAATGGTGGTGGAGGAGTGGAGGCCTACAGGAGCCATACCCCCAAGTCGGGCGAATTCTTTTTACGGCTGCCACTTGGCAGGTAATAAGTAATGGGGATGAGCCAAAAGCAGCACTAATTGTGACGAATAAGTCATTACGTGTCATGCTTTTGTCACATTTGTCATATATCCACTGCAACGTCGTGGAGCTTCAGTCACCTGTTGGACTCGTGTATGTCGTGAATATGTACTTCCAATTTGGAGGTAACTTTGAAGACCACCTGGATCACTTAACACGAGTCATCACGGCGCTGTAGGGGCGTAAGGTCACTATAACATCAGATATGAACGCTAAATCCCCCTCACGGTTCAGTGGCACTCGAGATGCAAATGGTGAGAGAGCTGAAGGAGGAGGAGGAGGAGATTAGTGGTTAACGTCCCGTCGACAACGAGGTCATTAGAGACGGAGCGCAAGCTCGGGTGAGGGAAGGATGGGGAAGGAAATCGGCCGTGCCCTTTCAAAGGAACCATCCCGGCATTTGCCTGAAGCGATTTAGGGAAATCACGGAGAACCTAAATCAGGATGGCCGGAGACGGGATTGAACCGTCGTCCTCCCGAATGCGACTCCAGAGAGAGATGAAGAGTTCATAAAGGCATCCCAACTTGTTGTTGTAAATAGATCTGTGACTCCCCCAACCTACAGAGATGGAAGTTGTGATGGAACTAACATAGATGTGACGCTAGCGACGCCGAGCGTCACTGGTAACATCAGGAATTGGAGAATTCTCCATCAGATAACAACAGATGACCACAACTTGATTGTGTTCTCTTTGAGCGATAGGAAGTGCCACTGGGACATGGAGGAGGTTCAATTTAATTTCAGCAGAAGTGATTGGCAATGCCTGACTCGGGAGAGTGAAATTCCTCGACTGCCAGAGGGTGACGAAAATGTGGACGGATATGCCGAAGAGCTGTTGGAATCTCTAGTCAGAGTGGTAAATGCTGCTGTATCAACCAGTAGGAGAGTCGTGGTGGCCTCTCCATCCCCATGGTCTGCAGAACTTGTGTTCCAGAAGGAACTAAAGGCCCTGAGCCTCAAGAACTGGGAACCAGATGTGTTGTACCAGATAGCAACTGACCCCTGCGGACTCCCTTACAAGCTGGTAAGGAATGAGATAAGATCTCTCACGGTGTTGTCGACTATCAGGGACAGAGGCTGGGTGACAGAGTCCTGCAGCAGACTGCTGAGGTCCTCCTTCGGGCCCTGCTGCCAGATGACGATGAGCTCGAGAACACAGAAGTGCAGCGCTACATCCATAGGGACGATCTTGTTGAGTACACAAATAACTCCGTAGTGTAGCCCTTCTCTGAGGAGGAGGTGGTGGCTCACATCAAATCCATGAAAAGAGGGAAGGCTCCAGGGCCAGACGGCATTGTAGCGGAGGTGGTGCAGTTCCTCGCCCTTCAGCTATTCGCACTTATTACTAGGCTCTACAACGAATGCCTAAGATGTGGCAAGTTTCCTAAAGTTTGAAAGAAGGCAAATGTTGTTATTATAAAGAAAGGCAAAGATAAAGACCCTATGGTAGCAAAGTCCTAGAAGCCTTTTAGATGTTTTGGGGAACTATTCGAGAGGCTATTGGCTGACAGATTGGCGGGGTGGGCGAGAGGCAGTTCGACTTTCGGCTGCGACGATCGGCAGCTGACACAATCGCCCTGGCAGTTGAGGTCTGCAGCTCAGCCCCACACAGCTATGTGCTAGGCATCATGGTGGACATCAGAGGTGCCTATTACATTCAGTGCGGACCTTCACTCTTCTCCTGTTTGCGGGAGAAGGAGTGTCCAGGGACACTATACGGATGTCTGAGGAGCTATTGTGAAGAAAGGAAAGGCTGGTTATCACCCCCTAGCAGAAGAATAAGTAAAACAGTATCCACAGGGCTCTTTCCTGGGGCCATTCTTTCGGGACATGAATATGGAGCCTTTGTTGTAAAATCTACAGTACAGTAACACAGTAACGAATCTGTTGCTCAAACGAAGATCCATTAGAAACCCTGCTGTGAGGCTAGAGGGATTACCAGTTCTGCGGCACCGGTATCTTGGGGCAATCATTGAAGAAAACTGGAATTACACAGCCCACATAGACGTAGTAGCTCACCGATCATTAGAGGTCTTAAATAACCCAATTAACATCGAGCATAAAAGGTTCCATCTGCCACCTGACTTAATCGAACTCTATCAGAACACTATATTATAGTAGGACTATATCCTACTAAACTATAGTAGGATACGGGTAGGCAGTGTGGGCGCACAGGCTCACGAGGATGATGCCCACAGTGGCTCAGAGGAGGGTTCAGCGGCGTATGGTGTTACACTCTGTCCGGATGTACAGAACTCCTGGGCGGGCTCTGTTGGTGTTGATGAGGCTGTGTCCCCTAGACATTAAAACCCGAGAACAGGCAGCGTGGTGTTGGATAACGAGGGGCAAAATTGAAGAGACTTTGGAAATTATGGGGCACAGGTTGAAGAGAAGTTTGCAATTAAAAGAAGAGGGGACGAGTTGTGGCAGGAGTCGTGGGAAAGAGAGAAACAGGGCGAAGGGTTTTGCAATTGCATTAATGAAAAACTGAAGTGAACAGTGTTATTATAGAAAGAGCCCTTATCATAATTGCTGTATAATCAAGCATTAACAGAAAGTAATGATTGACAGCTGAATACACTCCTAGCAAAGTGTAATACCAGGGGCGATCAAAATGTTTCCGTTTGAGGACGTTATTGCAGCTTATGTGGAACCTACCGCAATCCCAGTACGCATATATAAGCACCGATTTGTAGTCGAGGGGTTAGTGCTGAAGGGTCTCTGCATGAGGCTCTTCATGATTTTGCCATACCACACAGCTTCATCTGTTTGCCTCTGGCACCTCAATTGTTGGTGAAAATGGGCTATTACCTTAGATGTAAAGAAGAAAAGGGAAAAGACTAAGCAGCTGAGTGTGTTTGTGGTGGCATTATTTAACATTTAACATTTCATTAGGTTATTGGTACTTGTCGGAGTCCCACACACATGTTTGATACAGTTAAGTGCCATATTTCAGTGTATCTTTTCTTTCCACTTTCTGTCCGATCAGTTGAATGTATGAATGGGAATGTGCAAGGATTTCAGTGTGTAGATGCGTGGAGTGTAGTAGTCTGCCACTGTGTCAGAACAGTCAACTGTAGGAAACACGTATCAGGTAGCAAAGTGGTTTATGTTTGCCTCGGACGAACCTCTTGTATAGGTTGGCACCACAATATCGGTTACTCTGGTACAACTTCCTTAGGTATGGCGATCCGTTTTTGGTTGGAGAGCGAATGCTGGCAGAGTGTTCCATGGGATGTGAGATGGGTGAGATCTACTGGCGGTAAGTGTCCCTTTTCGATGAGAAGTTAATGTTGCGTTTTATGTGTGTGTTAAATGCGTTAAACTCCAGGGATGGTGTAGGTTATTGTTCAGTTTAACTGTTAATCAAACACGTGGAGCCATGTTGAGTTTATTGTGATTTAGTTCATTTTGTTTAGTATCCCTTTCGGAAGAGCATATATATTGCGTATGATTTCTGTGGTTCTATGACTCAGTTTTGTGCAATTCGTCTAACTTGATAACTTTCTTTGTGCACACTTTTGTTTGTGAGGACCACGTGCTCGTGATCTAATGAGAAAGTTTACAGTGTCGAGGCCATAGTGATCTTCCGCTGTCGAATATCTGAATTAATTATGCTTCATTTTTATAGCAATTCACTTCAAATAGAAATTTTATTCATTTATCCCGCATGTTGAAATCAAGGGAACAGCCCATCTTGCTACCCACGTGTATTTTGGTGAAGGTTTCCAGTTCTTTTCCTTCCTGTTAACCTCTCAAGTGCATGTGAATGTAAGTGTTTGCGATTAAATCATCCTTTGATCATTCCTCTTTCATAGATCATAGATCTTGCAGGGGACTCCGAAGTAAAGTTCTAGGCTTAATTAATATGCGACGTAATAGACTGCAGGCAACAGCAACCATCATATTACACACTATATACGTTCATGTGTGCAATTAAATTTACCGATCAAATAAGTGTTCTTTTTCAAGAATCTTTCTCTACGCTCTCACTGCTAAAATTCCACTCTATGCTTAATCCAGCTTTGATGTATGACAGTTGTATTGAGGCCACGCTTTACCACCCATATTCAGATTAATTCTAAAGATGCCCCTTAATTGTAAAGATATCTTTCAGTGGGGCATTCGAACGAACTTTCTGATCGGCACTTATATGTAACGTGTACATGTTTTTGCTAATGCAGTACTGTAAGGTGTCAAACATATAACACACCTTATATTGAATTCCTGAAACAATTTTGGTTAAATCGATATGTCACACAACATAGTTACATGAAATTGCACGAATTTTACTGATATGTGGATCTAATAAATAAGCCAGCATTTCGTGAATATAAACCACTAACACTCACACCAGTAACTGAAAGTAAGTAATTTCCCTGGGCCGAGCTAAAGGACACAGTTCTGAGGGGAGGAGATTTCCACGATGGCACAGCCGTCTTGCATGGCTGAAACGTCACAGCGCGACACCTAGCAGACACAATGAGATGCTGGAGCCACTGCATAGACCGCCAGCAAAAGCAGCCCTTGTCCCTTCTTCTGACGAAGACCCTTCATAATGCCTTTCTAAAGGAACACGGCGGGAGATGCAAGATAAACGTGCGGACAAACCTAACTTAAAACATTAGTGACTCACTATAGCCTTTGTTAAAACTCGTAGGAAAGAAAAAGCTGTTTATCTCAGAAGCTAAACTCTGCCCTACGAAAGAAATGACATCTGTGATAGTCTACAGAAACCCTAGTGGGTGGAATTATAACAAGTACAAACGCTCTGATTGGCCAGAAAGAAAACGTGTGGCTACCAGCTTTGATATAGACAAACTGCAGACAGAATGATTCGCTTTTTTTCTTGCAGGATACTGTCGAGTGTTTGAGCAAGGCGACTCGTGCTGTGCTGAGACGATTGCGAGTCATTGCTCACAGGCTTGTCTTAACTCGTAAAGAGGTAAACTGCAAAGTCTCCTAGAATGGATGATCACACCAAGCACTGATGGTTAACGCTTGCGAGCAATTTGAAGACAATGACGTACACTCTATTCGAGCGAATTAGCGTGTACCATGCCAATTAACTTAGCTGGGGAATAACTAGGAGCTTAAGCTTCACGGAAGGTGTAGGAAACGTACCCAAATTGTGTTTAACAGTCGAGAGAGATTTAGAACAGAATCTCTGGTTCAAAGCTAGTGCCAATAGCAGCCACTGCTACTGTCGACCAAAGGTATGCACTCACCCTACGCCGTCAAGCGATATTCAATTGACACTCAGAACTGCAGTCGTCTCCATCTCTTCTAACTTTGTACAGTCAGCTATGACCGGTAGTTAAACATATTCACGATTGTCAGGCTTCATTGAAGCCGAAACGTGAGATATCCGATTTAACGAAAAGGATTGATCAGCCACTGTAGAGTGCCTTATACTATGTATTTGTTGTTTTAATTGTGTACTTCTCGTTGATTGCTCTTTATCGACCCCCATTTAATTTTGGCTATTTTCATTGTGCATTTTAACGTAATTGATATTTCTGGCCCCAATGGTATTTAATTTGTTTGTATTTTTAACGACCCCCAGACATGATCACCAACCACTTTACCATTAAAGATCCTTATAATAATTACGAATTTCGTTTCACATTTGTGAACACCCATTATTAATATTTTACCATCCTGCACGTAATTTTGCTATGTGACGAAGTCATACTTGGAGTAAAAATAAACCTTCATAACGAAAATCTAAGATTTTCATTTTTGTTAACATATAGTTACACCTCAACATGTACACTAATTTCTGCTAGCGATAACGTTTCCTTTACAGGGAGTGTAGTGGATGCAACATTGATATCATTGTCTGATTACATCACTGTCTGTACTGTTGTTCTCTTCTGAACTCTGCATGCGTGAGATGGTACCTTCCTACCTTCCAGGCCATAGGTTCAACACCAAATTCCGTGAGCAACTATGGTAAGACGATAGATCAGAACCAGTCTCACACCCATTAGATAACTGCGACCCTGCCAGGATGGTAAAATAACATGATAAGGTGGTCAACCATATGTAATTACTACGACAAAAAAAGTATACTGTAAAAAATTTTTGTATTACATTTTTGTGTTGTATCAATCATTGGTAAATATTAATGGCTACTGACAAGTCAGTAGGGAGACACAGCTGTACAATGCACTGAAAAACATACGAAGTATTCCAATAATATAGTTGTAACGCCATTCTTAGCTTTAAGTTTTTCTTGCAAGCGCACAGGTGGCTGACACAGCGTTGGTAAGTTAGTTCTGTCCCAACTGGTAAGTGACGGTCGTACAGACTTGTTATTGTGTCAAGGGAATTAGTAACAGGAGAGAAAGCGTGAAGGGAATAATTTTATGTAGCCAGTAAGATTGTATGATCGCATGATTACGTGAAGTAGGGCCCGTCAGTTAAAATTGCAAAGACAGGAATAGAGAGATTAGCAATGGCAGATCGAGACTTTGACCTAATTGAGATAAACACAAAGCAAGATAACGTAGAGGAACTTCAGGACAGAACAACAGGCGACACAATGCCGTGAGAAATAGATCAGGGGGTTCAAATGGTTCAAATGGCTCTGAGCACTGTGGGACTTAACATCTGAGGTCATCAGTCCCCTAGAACTTAGAACTACTTAAACCTAACTAACCTAGGACGTCACACTCATCCATGCCCGAGGCAGGATTCGAACCGGCGACCGTAGCGGTAGTGCAGTTCCAGACTGAAGCGCCTATACCGCTCGGCCACACGGGCCGGGTAGATCTGGGGGCACGGCAGGATGTAAATACCGAGCAACAAGGGGCCGTAAGCGGCGATGACTATGCTTTAGAGGTGTAAGAAGATTGGGAACGTCTTGAATACGTAGAACCCATAGTACACGTAATAAGACCTCCCTCACAACCAATACAGGCAACACAAGTCGAAATGTGTCACCACATGGTTCACTGCCCTCAGTTGCGGACAAACACGAGAATGTAAACACAGAACAAAGCACGTTGTAAGAAGAAATAGTAGGAGCCGTTAATCTATCTCCAGTAATTAACGCGCAACGTAACGATACAAAACACACAGATAAAACCACAGACACGTTAGCAGTATGAGCAAAGTGCGTGAACAGCGAAACAACTGTAACAACAGATACGTGAGTATAGTGCGGGTACAGAGAAACAACAGCATGAGATCAAACAATTACGTCACATTGAGGAAAAGTCAAAAGAATCCCGAGATATGATCGAAAATTTAATAATAGATCACACGTAACTAAGAACAGATATTGGCCATGTCCAACTGGACGTGCAGACATTGTGGAATGACTCCAAGAGCGAACTAAAAACGATGCTTGACGACACTCAGAGTGAAATCAAATCATATGTAACGATACCCATGGTGAAAATGCAAAGATAGGCAAACAGGTTAATGCAATTACACGCCAAGCAGCGGGCACAGCATGACAAATAGTTGACGATAGTGTGTTGCAAAAACGCATCACGAAAGCGGTTCTCAAGAGGTACAATACTCGCATCGTGAAAGTAGAAGCGAAAACGAAGAATCAATTCGAAAAACTCAAAGAACTGTTTCGAACTATACAAGAGTGAAGTGATCAAGATCATACAAGCTCCAACTCCGTAACAACTTCCGAGTCAATAACACACCCAGAAAGTCAAGGCGTTTCAAAAGGAATGAAAATAGGTTTCAAGTAAACGAAACTCCAATCACAGCTGGAGAATAAATTACGCAATAGCGGGCCACCTGCGATGCCACAGGCGCCACGGCATCACGAAGACATCGGGTACCTCAGGCATACTTTACGGAACAATGCGGACCACATGATGAAGCGGCAAGATTAGCCAGGCAAGACACCGAGCCAATACGTGACAAGGAAACGCAAGGGCGCGAAGGCTATAGCGTAAAGCATACAGACACTCGTGCAGAGCCGATGGAAGAAAGACATTGTGTTCCATTACAACGATATCATGCAAGACTAGGCGAAAGTTAGAGTGGGCAATATCCAATGGATTTACCGCAACCTGAAAGGCTGAAACGTGAAATGGTCGGGAACAGAAGTGGCGAGGACGTCCGAATTTTGTACAGTACCATGATGAGGTACGACAACGAACATTTCCTCAGTGTAAGGGAGATTCAGCATTTCCGTGTAGGAAACTCAATGCACCCGCGAACCTTCATTGACCAATTCAGAGTATGACTACCAGAACATTGGACAAGTTAGACTTTAAATGTGCCCATATGTCTGGAACAGTAGAAGAAACGAAGCAAAACGTAGCAGCTACAAGTGAACCATATGATGATTTCCGAGATTTCCGAGATAAGTTTCTCTCATGCTACTGGTAGAGTGAAGTGCAAAATTTACTGACGTATGAACTGCTAAAACCTCCATACTTCGAGGATTCGGGAGAGAAGAGTCCAGTAAAATTTTTCAAAGCAATAGCCAAGAAAAACCAATGTTTGGATGTGCCATACAGCGATGGAGAATTGATTCAATTGTGTACCATGAAGCTACCACTAAAATACCAACATCATTAGTAAGGCTTGGAGGCAATGACGTGGAAGCCTTCACAGGAATTTTGAGAGAATTAGAATTCATATTCTCGGAAGATAAGGCAAGAAAAAAGCCAAACGCGGGTGAAAACGAGAGTGAAAGTCCGCGAAACCGGCCACAGACCGCACAAAGGAATGTCAGCTATTGCGAACTGCGTGATAATTTTGAGCAGAGGAAGTGACAAAGATTCCTACAAGGAAATGGTTGTGGGTACAGGACAAGAAATCGCAACGGTTATCCACCCAGGAATGGCAATAATTGCTACAGAGTGTGAGGTAATAGTCGAGATGTGGCGCCCTGAAAATATTCCAAGTTCGGAGTTGGCGTGGCCGCACAGCCTGCTCGGCCAGTCGGGGCTCATCATCAACTGCGTGGTGCCGAACATTAGCCAGAGCACTGGGGGTAGCCCCAACGTGTGGTCAAGGCCGACCACGTGGTAGGGAATTCCATGTTGACGCTGTGTCGAAGATCGTGCTTTGTGTCGATGAAGGAGATCTGTATGCCAGGAGTGCCAAAGATGGCGGACTTTGTTTTACCAGTCAACGTGTCTTTAGAAAGCTATTAGTTTTTTTTGGTCATCAGTCTACTGACTGGTTTGATGCGGCCCGCCACGAATTCCTTTCCTGTGCTAACCTCTTCATCTCAGAGTAGCACTTGCAACCTACGTCCTCAATTATTTGCTTGACGTATTCCAATCTCTGTCTTCCTCTACAGTTTTTGCGCTCTACAGCTCCCTCTAGTACCATGGAAATCATTCCCTCATGTCTTAGCAGATGTCCTATCTCCTGTCCCTTCTCCTTATCAGTGTTTTCCACATATTCCTTTCCTCTCCGATTCTGCATAGAACCTCCTCATTCCTTACCTTATCAGTCCACCTAATTTTCAACATTCGTCTATAGCACCACATCTCAAATGCTTCGATTCTCTTCTGTTCCGGTTTCCCACAGTCCATGTTTCACTACCATACAATGCTGTACTCCAGACGTACATCTTCAGAAATTTCTTCCTCAAATTAAGGCCGGTATTTGATATTAGTAGACTTCTCCTGGCCAGAAATGCCTTTTTTGCCATAGCGAGTCTGCTTTTGATGTCCTCCTTGCTCCGTCCGTCATTTGTTATTTTACTGCCTAGGTAGCAGAATTCCTTAACTTCTTTAACTTCGTGACCATCAATCCTGATGTTAAGTTTCTCGCTGTTCTCATTTCTACTACTTCTCATTACCTTCGTCTTTCTCCAATTTACTCTCAAACCGTACTGTATACTCATTAGACTGTTCATTCCGTTCAGCAGATCATTTAATTTTTCTTCACTTTCACTCAGGATAGCAATGTCATCAGCGAATCGTATCATTGATATCCTTTCACCTTGTATTTTAATTCCACTCCTGAACATTTCTTTTATTTCCATCATTGCTTCCTCGATGTACAGATTGAAGAGTAGGGGCGAAAGGCTACAGCCTTGCCTTACACCCTTCTTAATACGAGCACTTCGTTCTTGATCGTCCACTCTTATTATCCCCCCTTGGTTCCTGTACATATTGTATATGACCCGTCTCTCCCTATAGCTTACCCCTACTTTTTTCAGAATCTCGAACAGCTTGCACCATTTTATATTGTCGAACGCTTTTTCCAGGTCGACAAATCCTGTGAAAGTGTCTTGATTTTTCTTTAGCCTTCCTTCCATTATTAGCCGTAACGTCAGAATTGCCTCTCTCGTCACTTTACCTTTGCTAAAGCCAAACTGATCGTCACCTAGCGCATTCTCAATTTTCTTTTCCATTCTTCTGTATATTATTCTTGTAAGCAGCTTCGATGCATGAGCTGTTAAGCTGATTGTGCGATAATTCTCGCACTTGTCAGCTCTTGCCGTCTTCGGAATTGTGTGGATGATGCTTTTCCGAAAGTCAGATGGTATGTCGCCAGACTCATATATTCTACACACCAGCGTGAATAGTCTTTTTGTTGCCACTTCCCCCAATGATTTTAGAAATTCTGATGGAATGTTATCTATCCCTTCTGCCTTATTTGACCGTAAGTCCTCCAAAGCTCTTTTAAATTCCGATTCTAATGCTGGATCCCCAATCTCTTCTAAATCGACTCCTGTTTCTTCTTCTATCACATCAGACAAATCTTCACCCTCATAGAGGCTTTCAATGTATTCTTTCCACCTATCTGCTCTCTCCTCTGCATTTAACAGTGGAATTCCCGTTGCACTCTTAATGTTACCACCGTTGCTTTTAATGTCACCAAAGGTTGTTTTGACTTTCCTGTATGCTGAGTCTGTCCTTCAGACAATCATATCTTTTTCGATGTCTTCACATTTTTCCTGCAGCCATTTCGTCTTAGCTTCCCTGCACTTCCTATTTATTTCATTCCTAAGCGACTTGTATTTCTGTATCGCTGATTTTCCCGGAACATGTTTGTACTTCCTCCTTTCATCAATCAACTGAAGTATTTCTTCTGATACCCGTGGTTTCTTCGCAGCTACCTTCTTTGTACGTATGTTTTCCTTCCCAACTTCTTTGATGGCCCTTTTTAGAGATGTCCATTCCTCTTCAACTGTACTGCCTAATGCGCTATTCCTTATTGCTGTATCTATAGCGTTAGAGAACTTCAAACGTATCTCGTCATTCCTTAGTACTTCCGTATCCCACTTCTTTGCGTATTGATTCTTCCTGACTAATGTCTTGAACTTCAGCCTACTCTTTATCACTAGTATATTGTGATCTGAGTCTATATTTGCTCCTGGGTACGCCTTACAGTCCAGTATCTGATTTCGAAATCTCTGTCTGACCATGATGTAATCTAATTGAAATCTTCCCGTATCTCCCGGCCTTTTCCAAGTATACCTCCTCCTCTTGTGATTCTTGAACAGGGTATTCGCTATTACTAGCTGAAACTTGTTACAGAACTCAATTAGTCTTTCTCCTCTTTCATTCCTTGTCCCAAGCCCATATTCTCCTGTAACCTTTTCTTCTACTCCTTCCCCTACAACTGCATTCCAGTCGCCCATGACTATTAGATTTTCGTCCCCCTTTACATACTGCATTACCCTTTCAGTATCCTCATACACTTTCTCTATTTGTTCATCTTCAGCTTGCGACGTCGGCATGTATACCTGAACTATCGTTGCCGGTGTTGATCTGCTGTCGATTCTGATTAGAAAAACCCGGTCACTGAACTGTTCACAGTAACACACCCTCTGCCCTACCTTCCTATTCATAACGAATCCTACACCTGTTATACCATTTTCTGCTGCTGTTGATATTAGCCGATACTCATCTGACCAGAAATCCTTGTCTTCCTTCCACTTCACTTCACTGACCCCTACTATATCTAGATTGAGCCTTTGCATTTCCCTTTTCAGATTTTCTAGTTTCCCTACCACGTTCAAGCTTCTGACATTCCGCGCCCCGACTCGTAAACGTTATCCTTTCGTAGATTATTCAATCTTTTTCTCATGGTAACCTCCCCCTTGGCAGTCACCTCCCGGAGATCCGAATGGGGGACTATTCCGGAATCTTTTGCCAATGGAGAGATCATCATGACACTTCTTCAATTACTGGCCACATGTCCTGTGGATACACGTTACATGTCTTTAATGCAGTGGTTTCCATTGCCTTCTGCATCCTCATGTCGTTGATCATTGCTGATTCTTCCGCCTTTAGGGGCAATTTCCTACCCCTAGGACAAGAGAGTGCCCTGAACCTCTATCCGCTCCTCCGCCCTCTTTGACAAGGCTGTTGGCAGAATGAGGCTGACTTCTTATGCCGGAAGTCCTCGGCCGCCAATGCTGATTATTTATCAAAATTTAGGCAGTGGCGGGGTTCGAACCCGGGACAGAAGACGTTCTGATTATGAATCAAAGATGCTACCGAGATTAGTATGAATTACAGGCATGTAACGTGAATAGTACATGAGTTATTGGAGCTCAAAGTGGCCGCTTAGTATTGATCGCATTAGGCCATAAGTACTCCACAATTACATAAAAAAACGGTAGCATCATGCTTATAAATATATATTTATTCGTCTAGGTCTTTGTTTATATCAGATATATACTATTCATGAAGAAACTGGTCAAATATTTACTGTGTTTTAGAAAGCACCTTGACATTAGGGTACTGGGCTACTTTGCTTCATCTGAAATATGTTTATTTAATTTGTTTATGTATTTAAGAATGTGTGTTAGAGCGTGTTTATGGTCCAGCTGTAGGAATATTTACTTAATTTCAAGTTATTTAAATGTATATTCTGTACTTCGTATGTGTTTCAACATGTTTGTGAGTGCGCGCTGGCTTGGAGACGTGGCGCGAGTGCTCTAGCTAATTACAGCTCTCGTTACTAAGGTAGGCGACTACCTAAGTCAGTGGAGAGACTGTATGTAAGTGGGGGAGGAGCATCGGGTCGCATAGGATTTGGAGGAGTGCTGGACGGGAATGTGTGACGGATGGTCGCAGGAAATACTTGGAGTGTTGAGCAGTTTGCGCGTGACGAAAGAGATAGAAATATTTCTTAGTGCCGACTTGTGCACTTGTGAGATTTCTATGTCTTCTGCAGTGAAGACGTAGTATGCGTCTAGAAGTCAATATCTCGTGAGCTGTGTTGTTGCTCATAACTAATTACGTGAAGTAGAAATGTATTGTTTCCCTGTTACTCAACTCATACTTCGTTTAGTTGCTGGGCCATCAACACCAATAAGTGTTTTGCATAAATAAAGGGCATTCTTAAAAGTACCTCTGCTATCGTACTCATCAATTAAAGTCATTAAAATAGAACTTTCAGATTTTATTTAATTGAAATCTTTCATTTATAAATTTCTATGTTACATCAAAATTCGCAATTGCCGAGTGATAGGAACCTTCAACCATTCGATTCATGTGTGTATTCATATTGTATACTGTAGACTCAGCAGTATTTGACACGTAATGTGTGCAACTACGTATCCCACCCCCTAGACAACGAAAGCAGCCAGAACTTTTAATATTTCAACTCTTAGTCTGAGGGTACATAGTTCAGATCTATATTTTTATTTGGAAGCCCACAAGAGGGAATAATGGGAATCGCAGTGGGTATTGGAAGACAAACAGGCCGACAAATTGCCAGTAACGAAACCCATGTCACCAAGTCGAGCAAAGACAGTAAGGACCGACAGAAGATGTGAAAATACGGCTACCAAACCCCGATAAACTTTCGATTGACGAGAGAGCACTCAAGTCAAGGAGATCAGCACACCTACCCAATCAAGCACCAGCAACGTAACGAAAGAAATAAACACTTTGAAACGAGAGGTGAAAGATGAAGGGACAGAACCGCAGGGGCCGAAAGAAGTCGAGATATCGCAAACATCAGGTTGGACAGGAATTAAAAGTTGAAAATAAATTACAATTGGGCACAGGTCCCAATGAATACAATAATGGAAGTTACAGAGATATAATAAGGTTATTTATATTCGATTATTTGGGAATTCCCCAAAGAAAGAAGAGGCAGTGAAGGCCATTGTAGTAAAAATCCCAATTAATGTAGTCATAGACAATGGAAGCGAGCTAACCGTGATTTCGGGGAACTTATTTAACCAATGCAATGCTAATGAGGAGTTACCGATCTTGAAAACGAAGAAGATTAAAGTGATTGGTCCCATCAAAAATCATGCTGTGGATGTCAACAAACAAACAATGTTAACTCTTTCGTGCCAAGTTCAAAAGATCAAAGCCAGTTTCGTTATCGTACCGAAATTAGCGATGGACATGATAATATGCGCTGATTTTCTGTATGAAAGACGAACTGTGGTAGACATGGGAAAGGATTGTGTGTCATTTGAGTGTACTAGACTTCTCTTTCATCCAGGACTGTACAGTGTCAAACATAGGTGGAAGAGCAAAATGTGTAAAGATGTGTAAATTAGGCATTAGGCATAAGGAAATTCATAAGAAAATATTTTTGTACTCAGACGTCCCGCAAGAAATAATCGTCAACTATTCACAACGATGTGGCGGACGACAACTGAGAACGTATATGGGACGTGAATGGACGAGATCAACGATTTTATACGAAGCAAAGGCACCGGCAAGGGCACGAGAAGGATAGCGATTCGTAACCAAGGCAACCCTTGTACCTAACTGTTGTAGCAGCCTTGCCACGTTAAAGAAAGTACAAGGAGGGTGGATGAGCAGCAGACGATCGACGTTGGGTCAAGGCCTAGCGAAAATTCACTTTCGACCAATACTCACGTCGGAAGGACTGAAGGGAACGATGGGCCACAAAAAACGAAACAAGAACCAGCACGTGGAGTAAAAAAACAAAGCACCTCGCCAAAACCCCGGCTTGGCTGAGGCACAATTTGGTAAACAATTACGTGCAGCATCTCACTGTCGCCACCAGAAAACGATATTATAATGAACTACGGAGCTGAAGGAAAATCAGTCAGTCAGTGCTGAAGTACACGTCTTAATCAATGATTGAAACATTAAGCAATGTAAAACTTCAAAGCAACTAGTAATCAATAATTTCTTATATCGTGCCCGATGCTTGGAAGAACAGAAGATGAAGACTCCCAAGACTGATGTTGAAGAGAGAAGACGGGCGAAAATATTTCGAGACACACCTCTCCAGATACCCTTCCTATTATAAAGTAGTTGTCGACGAACTGCTACAGAAGTATAAATACCTCCTGCAATGTCTTGAGTAGAAAAATACACGTTTTTAAAACCATTACTCAGCGCGACTCTGCACTAAAAGGTCCACATTATTATGAGGACCACACCAAAATACCGCAAAATACGGCAGAATTCGATGAAGAACGACGCAGCACACCCAAAGCTTTGCCGACAAGCATCTCGCAGAAGTCCTTCAGCTTCGTGCAAAGACATTCGTGACCAACCTCACGCAAGAACATTCGTAGACATCGTGTGAAAACAGTGGTCGATATTAGGTAAGGATCAGTGTCAGACAGTGGAAAGTCTGTAAAAAGTGCAACAATTAACATAGAACTTCGGTGTACTAATATCGATTTATCTCTCTATACAATACGTGTAAGTTTCTGAATAAAAACTGTATAATAGTCAGAATGAGATTTTCACTCTGCAGCGGAGTGTGCGCTGATATGAAACTTCCTGGCAGATTAAAACTGTGTGCCGGACCGAGACTCGAACTCGGGACCTCTGCCTTTCGTCGGCAAGTGCTCTACCATCTGAGCTACCCAAGCACCACTCACACCCCGTCCTCACAGCTTTACTTCTGCCAGTACCTCTTCTCCTACTTTCCAAACTTTGCAGAAGCTCTCCTGCGAAGATATTTTGTCGACTAAGATGTAATGACAACCTACAAACCTTTTGGTGAAATGGTGCCTTCTTGTTAATCCGGATTCTTCAGAAAAACTTCATTTATCGTAAAAGAATATTGTCTGTGATCCTGTGTCTAATTTTAAGCTAACCTTACGAAAAATATGAAATCTTAGATTAACTAAATACTTCTGACAAGGCCACATTCCACTGTTCGTTGCTCGCGGTGTCGCATACCTCTGTTCATAGCGGCCAGTCTACGTCTTGTCCAGTTCCACATTTTATTTCATTTTTGAAAAAAAAAATAGCTGAGATAGCCATTTTACACATGGTGTCGAGTGCGGTCTGTGTCACATGTAGCCTATGTTTTCCTCCATCGTGACCGAGCGAGGTGGCACAGTGGCTAACACACTGAACTCGCATTCGGGAGGACGACGGTTCAGTCCCGTGTCCGGTCATCCTGATTTAGGTTTTCCGTGATTTCCCTAAATCGCTCCAGGCAAATGCCGGGATGATTCCTTCGAAAGGGCACGGCGGACTTCCTGCCCCGTCCTTCCCTAATCCGATGAGACCGATGACCTCGTTGTCTGGTCTCCTCCCCTTTAGCAACCCAATCCAACCTCCATCGTGAGGAAGAAACTTCAATTGCTTAAACTTCAGTGTGAATGTTTCCCCATACTTGAGAACAGTATTATTGCGATACTTGAGTTTCATATCCCTACCTTGCGCGGTGGACATGTACGAAACATGAAAATTGCAATACGTCTCAGGCCCATGACCACAATCACGCAGAAAAGTTATCTTTCCTCAGAAACGAACACTACTTGAGGGAAAAGGTGCCCGCTATCGACAGGAGGTCTCAAGTTGAATTCGTATTTCTAGATTTCCGGAAAGCTTTTAACACCGTTCCTCACAAGCGACTTCTAATGAAGCTGCGGGCCTATGGGGTACCGTCTCAGTTGTGCAACTGGATTCGTCATTTCCTGTCTGGAAGGTCGCAGTTCGTAGTAATAGACGGCAAATCATCGAGTAAAACTGAAGTGATATCAGGTGTTCCCCAGAGAAGCGTCCTGGGACCTCTGCTGTTCCTGATCTATATAAATGACCTGGGTGATAATCTGAGCAGTTCTCTTAGGTTGTTCGCAGGTGATGCTGTAAATTACCGTCTAGTAAGGTCATCCGAAGACCAGTATCAGTTGCAAAGCGATTTAGAAAAGATTGCTGTATGGTGTGACACGTGGCAGTTGACGCTAAATAACGAAAAGTGTGAGGTGATCCACATGAGTTCCAAAAGAAATCCGTTGGAATTCGATTACTCGATAAATAGTACAATTCCCAAGGCTGTCAATTCAACTAAGTACCTGGGTGTTAAAATTACCAACAACCTCAGTTGGAAAGACCACATAGATAATATTGTGGGGAAGGCGAGCCAAAGGTTGCGTTTCATTGGCAGGACACTTACTAGATGCAACACGTCCACTAAACAGTCAGCTTACACTACACTCGTTCGTCCTGTGTTAGAATATTGCTGCGCGGTGTGGGATCCTTACCAGGTGGGATTGACGGAGGACATCGAAAGGGTGCAAAAAAGGGCAGCTCGTTTTGTATTATCACGTAATAGGGGAGAGAGTGTGGCAGATATGATACGCGAGTTGGGATGGAACTCATTAAAGCAAAGACGTTTTTCGTCGCGGCGAGATCTATTTACGAAATTTCAGTCACCAACTTTCTCTTCCGAATGCGAAAATATTTTGTTGAGCCCAACCTACATAGGTAGGAATGACCATCAAAATAAAATAAGAGAAATCAGAGCTCGAACAGAAAGGTTTAGGTGTTCGTTTTTCCCGCGCGCTCTTCGGGAGTGGAATGGTAGAGAGATAGTATGATTGTGGTTCAATGAACCCTCTGCCAAGCACTTAAATGTGAATTGCAGAGTAATCATGTAGATGTAGATGTAGATGTAGATGCAGCTATATCCATGTGTCATATGAAATCATTCCTAGCTATTAATGTGTGTATCAGTGCAAACGGTTGCTGAGCAAATTGCGTAATTTCCTATGTTATGGGCGTATGTAATACGGATTACAGACTTCTACAACTTTGTAAAAAGTGTGGAATGTTCTGAGTAAGAGTTAGTTTTTACTTTTAAAACAAAAGAACTGGCTTTTAACAGTCTTGTACTACAAGCTGATGTTTTTCACGAAGCAGTTTGGAGTCTCTTTGTCAGCTAATGAGATTACACGCTTACTGCAGTGCTGAGAAATAGCCTGGGAGGCACACTGCAGCGATGAATGAATTGATAACATTGGCTACGTGTTGCCATGCCACTCATTAGTTTGAGATTTGGTCCAGATGGTAAAACACGATGCGGCTGGAAGGAAATATCCAATAGCTGCGAGCACACCATTCCTTTCGATCGTCACAAAGGGGAACAGAGTTCGCGCTGGGTGAGAGTTCTTTATTTCATTTTAGACTGCAGCTGCGACCAATTTAGTGTCCCGGCAGAGCCATTAGGCTGGATCGGGATCACGGCGAAACTGGATTACGTAAGCGACTCCTGCTACCGCATGTGAGAGAGCATTCCCGTGTTTGCAATCACAAGCAGCGGAGCCCCTGTATCTCCTCTATTTCATTAGGCTAACAACGGCCGCCCTTTTACTAGGCGCGCTTCGAGCACAGTGCATCAAAAAGTTGGAGACCAGCGACCTCCACGTGCCGAAAATCCGCGGACAAACTTTCCGCGAACGCCCACTTCGCTGAATGCACCAACTGTTTACCCCGCCTTTGAGTTCACTGATAATGGCTCTCCTGCCTGTAATTTAGTGCGCGTGTTTTACCTCACAGAGCCGAACGGGATTAGCCAAGCGGTCTACGGCGCTGCAGTCACGGACTGTGCGGCTGGTCCCGGCGGAGGTTCGAGTCCTCCCTCGGGCATGGGTGTGTGTGTGTTTGTCCTTAGGATAATTTAGGTTAAGTAGTGTGCAAGCTTAGGAACTGATTACCTTGGCAGTTAAGTCCCATAAGATTTCACACACATTTGAACATTTGGTTTTTTTTCACCTCACAAAAAATGGTTCAAATGGCTCTGAGCACTAGGGGACTCAACTGCTGAGGTCATTAGTCCCCTAGAACTTAGAACTAGTTAAACCTAACTAACCTAAGGACATCACAAACATCCATGCCCGAGACAGGATTCGAACCTGCGACCGTAGCGGTCTTGCGGGTCCAGACTGCAGCGCCTTTAACCGCACGGCCACTTCGGCCGGCTCACCTCACAGACCAAGAGATCTAAAATAAATCTCTGTGTCTCATTTCTATCCCTCTCCTCCCTTGTTCTTCTCTTTTTCTTTTTAATCTAAATCTGTACAGTGTGTGAGGGAGGATGGATAGTATCAATATTATTGATTTTCTTCTGTGTTACGTGTGCTGCTGACTCTATTTGATTAATATGTTGTGTATCGCCAGATTACTGACGGTCCTATTACGCTTCCATTTAGAACACCGTATGTCATATTGGCTTTTGTTCAACACTCGCCGACGATAACAGTGTATTGGTTTTATTAGTCAAATATTCTTCAAGTCATATAGTTACGACAATACTCCATACTATCATATCCTTAGTATCAGTCGATATTGTGGTACAGTGTTGAACTACTTGCGGACATCTAGGAAGACGGAAACTATCTGCTTACCTGATTCTGTTGTTTTCAAAATATCGTGCTTGAATAAAGCTTGCCGCGTGAAAGTGACTCGGGCATGCAGCCAGATTGATTGATCGTTGTAGGAAGAAATTTTTGACTCCGTAATGTGCCATCAGCACGAGGTTACTCCAGCTGACTAACATTCTGGATCAGTGTGTGCGATATGCATGCCGGTCGTTTCCTCCCTGCACTGACCCCGCGATGTGCCGGCCGCGGTGGTGGGGGTAGCTCGAGGTCGGGAGTCGGTCGACTGGCGGTCCTCAGTCAGCTGTCCGCCTTCGCCGTGCTCGGCGATCCTTTTCCATTGCTTTTGGAGAATTTTCAGTGCCGGAGCCCACGCTTAGCTAAGTGGAGATTTATTGTCCTTGTCGATGAGGTCCTCATACAGCCAGATATCGATACCCTCTTTGTATACACAGTCCCAATAATGAGACGTGTTGTGCAGAATTTTTGTATCTTCGTATTTCATTTTGTGGTAGGTTTCAGGGCAATGTTCAGCAGTTGATGGTTTTGTGGACCCGTGGAGGTCGGTGTGCCGTTTGTGTTCCGTGTACCTTACTTCACTTGTGAGTATGGTTTGTCCAACAAACACATTCCCGCACTCGTATGGTATGTAACACATTCCAGATTTTCGAAGTCGCAAGTAGTCTTTTACTGTCCCGAAAAGTGATTTAGTGTTTGACAGCGGGCGGTAGACACATATCATACTTCGTCATCGCAAAATGCCACGTCTTCCGTATACGTTGCCCGCGTATGGATTGTAGGCTATCTTTTTTAGTTGTCCTGCATCTGGTGTCCGTTCGCTTCCAGAGGTCTGTGTGACTTGTCACATGGTAGCAAACTCTTAATGACGTGCTGCCGAGACCGTGCACTAAAACACGTTTCCCTGTTTCGAAGTTACTGATTCACTTCTGATCCCGGCACCGAAGTGAAAAATGGCCAGGAGAATTTCTTCGATTCTCTTTTTGAGGCGGCGTAACATGCTGCTATGTAGCCTACAACGTTAAATAGGAAAGAGAATGATTTCTGTCAGTGTGGTCGTATGGGAACACCGATCAAATCTTTAACGGAATTGGGAATCCCATAAAGACTAACCGACGACTACACAAACTCTTGAGGAATTATGGGACAGTAATTAACAATGCTACTAACACCATTTACCAGCGTGAAAAAGGCAAACTTACCAATGCGTGGTAATTACAAATCCCTCCCAGAGCGCACAGCATCATTATGGGAAAATGAATGTGAATAATGAAAATCTGTAGAGTGCATTTAAGGTTACGGAAGATGTGAGAGCAAGAGTTTCATTACAGAATGTGAGTGTAACTAAGACCATAGCGTCACAAGAGGCATAACTCACAGAACCCCGTCAGTAGTGGACCAAAGAGAGAAAGAGCGCATTAATTTACGACCCTTATCTAGACAAACAGTACCTGTAACTCTTAAAGTCACCCTCACCCCTTCAACTCCGTGAGTAGCCCACTTGTGCTCTTCCTGATGTAAACAATATCATCACTGCTATGTTTATGCAAGTGTAATTTATGACTCTAAAGCAAACAAACTGTACAACATTGCTCTTATCGTTTATGACTCTAAAGCAAACAAACTGTACAACATTGCTCTTGTCGTTTATGACTCTAAGGCAAACAAACTATACAACATTGCTGCTATCGTTTATTTATTTAAGTCCCATATATTTCTCAGTCTGATCTCTTTCAAGTGGCCGCCTCCCCCTTCTCATGCACCCTCCCTACTCTCCCATCAACCTCCTCCCTCATCCGCAAAGCCACTCGTCTTAGTCAATTGGGTGATGTACAAATATCAGGTTCAGCTGAATGATCTTAATTACCATGATTTATGACCCAAAAAATGACTTGACACGCTTTGACAGTACAGTGGATGTGGGAATATAAAATGCGTGTTATGCTACTGTATGAATTACACAATTACTATGATTTTTGACCCCAAAAAAGTCTGATGCTTTTACAGTTCACTGTAAGAAGGAAATTCAAAAGGGAATCATCCTATTGGCTCAGTTTCTACAATTCAATTATGTCATAGCTACCCATGCACCCTGCCATTGGAGCTCCAATATCTTTCTATTTACAGTTTTGGGGCAATAAGTTATCACTTTGGTGTTATTTGTTACAGTTTTGCTAAATTGCTAAACACAAGAGTTCAATTATCATAGTGCATTATTTAAGCTAGTATGAACTCCTCATCTAGGCTGTGAAGTCATAAGGGATGTCTATCAACCACTTCGTCATCCCCTGCATCATGTGGATGTGTATGGAGCGGCATGTATTAAGCATTCGGCTCTCCCAGCCGTTTTGCTGACATTCCAGACCATGGAGCCGCTGCTATTGGGTCAAGTAACTCCTCAGTTGACATCACAAGGCAGAGTGCGCCTTCCACCAAGGAAAACTCCATGAGATTACTGGGAATGAATAACAGGTCGTCCACATAGCAGTCATCTATGCTGACCACTCAGCCACAGAGGCAGACCATTTAAAGATATACATCGTTGCTATACACCAGGTCAACGTTTCACTGTAAGGAACTTCTTCTTGCATTGTATATGTGTTAAAAACAATGGCCTGCACACAATGACATCACTTTCAGGTTGCGTTAAGGGAATCTCACACTATAAGACTGTAAGAGACTTGTAAATAATAGTGGTAAATAAAAAAGTAGAAACATTATAAAACACACACAAAACACTGCTAAATTGCTCTAATATTCATCTCTTAAACAATTTCCTACACTTGTGCTGCTATCACCACTAATAGTATAGGATACGACTGGGACAATTACGTCTCTGTTTAAAACAAAATATGGACAGGCCTCTCCAGATGTCTGGATCATGTGGTGCTGGAGAGCTGCAGATGATGATTTCCACGCTGTGCCAATGCCAGCCATAAGGTCATCACTTCCCACGTGTTCAGACCACCTCCTCCATCACTGCTGCCACTGGTACTGCAAGCATTCCAGCAGTGGAAATATAGACAGAGGATCAATTGTATGACCTGTCGCTAGATTCCTATGTGCCAGCAAGCACAATGCACAGAATAGGACGTTCACAGGGAGCCACTGCCGTGGACATCATAAGTAGACAGACTGAAACTCTAAGAATTTTATAACTGCAATATTTCCAGAAGTGGAGTACTATTAATATTCCTTCGCCCTGACATACAGTCCCTAGCAAAGTTTTCCAGTATAGAGCTCCACACACATGCACTTTCGTTGAGAATTTTTTTTAATGATGAAACACCTGTATAGTAAAATATAGGAACTGCAATCACCACCGACAAGGTGGTGTGCCCCGGACGGAGACGCTAGCTGGACTTTCTGTTGATGATTAAGCGTATTTTTTACTACTGCAAGTCTCAATAAAGGCATTTAATAAACAAGTCCTTTACATTCATTCCATTCTGAAGACAAGTTCTACTACTGCCATCATTTAATATCCGTCCCCACTCCATTCGTGAATGACGCATGGAAAGAATGTCTGTCAGTAAACATCTTTTTAGCTTCAATTTCTCACTGCAGTCATTTCACGTAATGATGTGACAGAAAGTAATATGTTACCAGAAACTTTTTCAACAGTAAACCACTCCTTCATCGACAATGCCTCTCTTATAACCACTGCCAACAGATGTCGTCATCGAGAATCTTGCGCCGACTAATCGATCCTTTGACCAAACCGATCGGCCTTTGTAAAAATATTGTCTACATCTTCTATTAATCTGTCCTGGTAAGGGTCCTAGTTTGATGTGCAATACTTAAAATTGCGCCGAACAGGAGTATTGTAAGCCATTTCTTTCCTGGATTAATTACATTTCCTTAAGATTCTTCCTTTCAATCTCAGTCTGCATTAGCTTTTCCTACTATTCGTTTTATGTACTCACTAGTTGAGTATCGGATATTGTCTGGGTGTGTTTTTATTGCAGTTCTATTAATCCATATCCTAATTCCCCGTTTCTCTGTCCAACAACTCTTACCCTCTCTCCATGCACCTCCTCCATCCTACACACTCTGACCAATTCCTCCTGCTCCTCTGTCAACATCCTCCACCTTTCGATCTCTGTTCATTTCTTCCTGCTCCTCTCTCTGTCCATCTGCTCATCTCTCTATTCATCTGCTCCTCCCCCATGTCTCTGACCATCAGCTCCTTCCCATCTCTCTGTCCATCTGCTCCTCTCTCTCTCTCTCATACAACACCTTCCTCTTCATTTTCTCCGCCCATTTCCCCCTCTCACTCTCTCTTCACCTCATCCTCCCCATATCTTTGTCCATATACTCGTTCCCCCTCTCTTTCTGTCTGTCTCTTTCTCCCATTTTCTCTCTTCACATTATCACCCCCACCCCAATAGAAGGTTGCTGGTTCTTACCCATGCCGAATTTTTTTCCCGATACTAAGTAATACGTGTACCAAGACTGGCTGAAATCGATCCACGAGTTTAGAACGAGCTTTCCGCATGCTGCTTTGCCTCCATATGCGTGTGTCATACATATTTCAATATTATTATCAAAATAAAAGATTTCTACGTACCATATAGAGGAGATGTTGAGTAATAGACAGGCACAATAAAAAGGCCGCTACACATGTGAACTTTCGGACTGAAAACAAAGCTACAGCTGTGCTTGTGTGAATATATTTGAGCTTTTTACGTTATAAGACGGCCTTTTGGCTAAAACCTCACCTGTATAACAGTCTCTTACTTGTGCCTGTCTGCGACTCAGAATGTCCTCTGTATGATGAGTAGGAATGTATCCTTTTCATAATATTGTCGTCGATTGTTTCGTACATATTTCACATATATTTAACATATCTTACACATATTTGTACACATATTTCGCCTGTTCATCAGACGAATTTCGCCCTGTACTTTCGTTCTCCGGTAGCCCAGTGTTTATGACTTCTGAACTACGTGTCGTACAGTGAAATGTGTTTCCAAGTGCATTCATTGGTATACGTGAATACTGCCTGAAAAGTGTGTTACGTATCGAGTTATTTGTAAGGAAGTAATAAATTAAAAGGTCATGCCTTATGCGGCAGTTTTACTGCATGAACGGTGAAAATGTAGTAACCGATAATTTTTTTTTTCATTTCATTATTTTGTGTGGGTACGCGCGAGAAGAAGTCACATAGAGGTTAGAAGTTACGTGTAAAGTTTGCTGTAAATCACTAAGTGTTCTAATTCTCAAATATGGGATGAATATAGTCTGTTTATTTGTGCATCGTGATCTACCCTATTTTTAACCCACACCACCCCACCTTCGGGAGGTAGCTGGTTCTTATGACCACAGTGCTTCTTTCCAGTCAGTAGGTGGTACGTACACGAGTTTTCGTTGAACTAGACTGAGTAGTTTAGGAGATGTGGAGCATACTTAATGCGTACATGCATCCACATTTCTAATAGGCATGAATTCCATTTAAAGGCACTCCGGATGGATAAGTCAAGATACTTTACAGTAATTACTGTTTATTGCGATTTTTAGTCAACACGTTATAGAACAGTGGCGATTGTCTTTGCCTATTTAGGTGCAATAGCTACATTTATTTACGTTCATTTCCAACTCCCACTCGAGTCTCTACAAGTCACTACAGCCCATTAGTGTTAGAAACCTACACATAATAGCGTCGTCCGCAAACAACCTAAATCTACATACATATAAACACATACCCCACAAGCCACTGTACAGTGCTTGGCAGGGGAGACATCGAAACAGCATTAGTGTGCTATAACACACACGTACTGATTGAGGAAGAAACGATTATCAGTATCCTTCTCTACATGCCGAGATACCTCCCATGATCGCTACGCCAGATATACGACGGTTGTGATTGGAACTTCCAACACCATCCACGGGATCATTTACAGTGATGAAGCTGCTCCATACATCAGTCGCAACCAATCACGTAACATGTTTTTATCAGTAACAGTCCCTTGTAAACTACTCCTTTCGTAGATGACATACATCTCCTAAGATTTCTCCCACCCAGGCAAATGTTGTTGCTTTATGTAGCCATTCCACTTAAGGTCACTCTCGATGCTTCCTCCTGGGAATTTTATGGTAGTTGTTGTTTCCAGGAGTAGTGTAATAGAAGATCACTGGATATCTTTTCCTATTTACGCACAATATGTTAGCTTTATTTACATCCAGGCTCTGTACCAATCAATGAATAGGTTCTTGAAAACAACTTCTTTAGTAGATGGGTTACAATTTCCTTCATATTTCTCTCAACCAGCCATTTACTTTTGCTTTATGACGCCATCTCACTTTAGGCTGCTCCAAATGCTTACTCCCAGGTAATTTACGGTAGTTATTGCTTCCAGCAATAGTTTAATATAGTAGTATGGGATTTGTTCTCCTATTTAAGTAAAATATGTTACGATCAGTGGATTAACAGTATTTGTAAGAAGAGAAAAGTTTTTGGTGCGTTTTTCTTGAGACCTATGGAGTAATCTTATGTACAATGTCCAGTTCACCACATTTTCTCTGATACAGTGAAACAGTAACAGTCGTCCCAGCACTCTTAGTTGAACAGTTGGTATGATAAACTAAATTCATAAAGCATGTAGATTCAATCAAACATTTGTTACTGATGAAAATACGTGCAGAGTAAAATGGATAATAATTCTCGAGAGCAATGATCAAATAAGCATTGGTGCTGAACTTCTAATTGTAGACTGCTTAGTACAGGCCAGCTCTTCTTCCAGTATCAGTTTATATTTTCCTGTTACGGTAGTTGTTTTCACCGTACACTCCTGTTTTCGTCCAATTCTCAAAAAATGGTTCAAATGGCTCTGAGCACTATGGGACTCAACTGCTAAGGTCATCAGTCCCCTAGAACTTAGAACTACTTAAACCTAACTAACCTAAGGACATCACACAATCCATGCCCGAGGCAGGATTCGAACCTGCGACCGTAGCGGTCGCGCGGTTCCAGACTGTAGCGCCTAGAACCGCTCGGCCACCCAGGCCGGCGTCCACTCCTCAATTTCCAGTTTTTCTTTGCGTACGCATAACACGTTAACTGCACTTAAAAGAGCTATTTCCTTAATAGGGAATGATTTAAGTCCTTTTGACACATTTTTTCTTTTTCCTAACGCCTGTGGAATGCCATTGTTTATGATAACTAATCATAATTCGGTAGTATCTATATCTGACAGTATTGTGGAGAGTTATTCCTAAAGTGATACATACTGCAAACCTCCAGCCTATTCGGGACGTCTTTCATGATTGTGGTTCTCGATCAGAGATACGTAAACACATATATGTATTACGACAATCAACCTGCATCTGTTTTGTACACGCGCTACCACTTTATAGCACCAAAACATCAACTTGGGGAGGAAATTTAGCGGCATATGTTTATTAAAGTATCAATCCCAGTGTCTTTTTTTATGTGAGATGTCACTCCCAAGAGAACATTATATCTCACCCAGGCAACTGCCAACATCATGATCACCTCACCGGTGGCGTTGGTCAGAATTGCGCTGTAATTTGGTGCCAATGTGACGTCATTAACCCATCTAGCAACTCACATGAACTTCTGAGCTCTGGCCTTTTTTTTCGTCGTGTGTCGACACATTTCTGTTTGAAGAACCTTCGAGCCCGAGGGTGACGTTGCAGGGCGCCACACTTTTGCACCTTCTCAGTTACAGGCACCTTTCAGCCAAATTCCAAACTCGTGCATTGTAAGGGGGGGTAATAACGGACTTACAAAAAACTTAAACTATAATTCTTTTGCGCAGTGCGTATGGTCCAAGAACACAACAATTAAAATATTCTAGATATAAGAGGATTGCCCAGAAAGTAATGAACCACAATTTTTTTCTCAACCGAAAACAATGCTACAAATGCGGAACGTTATGTATGTATTATCTGAAGTCTCCGAGTGAGCACGCCAAGTTTCCGTCACTTCTGACAGATAGCGTAGCTGCAGGACAGTCTCAAAATGACGTCCACAGGTGACAAGCCGTCATTGAATGTGTCTCCGCAAAGAAAGAAACTGTGGGGAATATTCACAAACGCTTGTGCAAAGTCTATGGAGCATGTGGCTATCGATATAAGTACACTTATTCGATGGGCAGGGAGAGTGAGGTCATCAGAGGGCGGTTCGGCGGAACTCCACGATTTGCAACGGTCGAGGAGACCATCCGCGGCTGTCATACCTGATATGCTGAAGCGAGCTGATGATGTCATTTGCGAGGACAGACGCATTATGACCCGGCAGTTGGCGCTGCATCTGTCAATCAGCAAAGGAAATTCACACAGTGAAGCACTGGCTCCGCCACCTGGACAAGGATTGGCACCGACAGGGCATTCATACCCTTGTTTAGCGCTGGAGGAAGGCCATAGAACTGGATGGAGATTATGTGGAAAAATAGAGTGTGGATAATTCTCATTACCTTCAATAAAGAATTGTTGAAGAGAAAAATGCGGTGCATTACCTTTTCGGTAACCATTGTAATATCTGTATGGAGGTTGCTACTTAAACAATTTCATATTATTGTGATCAAATGAAACTTTCTGGCATGAGGGACATCATCGTGCATACACTACTGTTTGGAAAAGTGAAGCACCAAGACCGAGAGATGTGATCACAATGAAATTTATGCCACTGATTAGGAACATGACACCGCACAAATGATAAGCATTACAGACTTATTCACACGCAGTGACTGTGGAAATTCTGTACAGAGTACATCCATATCTACGTGGATACTCTGTTAATCACATTTAAGTGCCTGGCAGAGGGTTCATCAAACCACCTTCACAATTCTCTATTATTCCAATTTCGTAAAGCGCGCGGAAAGAACAAACACCTATATCTTTCCGTACGAACTCTGATATCCCTTATTTTATCGTGGTGATCGTTTTTCCTTATGTATATTTTCGCATTCGAAGGAGAAATTTGGTGACTGGAATTTCGTGAGAAGATTCCGACGCAACGAAAAACGCCTTTGTTTTTCATGATGCCTAGCCCAAATCCTGTATCATTTCTGTGACACTCTCCCATATTTCGCGATAGTACAAAACGTGCTGCCCTTCTTTGAACTTCTTCGATGTACTCCGTCAGTCCAAACTGGTCAGGATCCCTCACCGCGCAGCAGTATTCTAAAAGAGGACTGACAAGCGTAGTGTAGGCAGTCTCCTTAGTAGATCTGTTACATTTTCCAAGTGTCCTGCCAATAAAACGCAGTCTGTGGTTAGCCTTCCCCACAACATTTTCTATGTGTTCCTTCCAATTTAAGTTGTTCTTAATTGCAATAGCTAGGTATTTAGTTGACTTTACGGCTTTTAGATTAGATTGATTTATCGTGTAACCGAAGTTTAACGAATTCCTTTTAGCACTCATGTGGATGACCTCACAATTTTCGTTATTTAGGGTCAACTGCCAATTATCGCACCATTCAGATACCTTTTCTAAATCGTTTTACTATTTGTTTTGATCTTCTGATGACTTTATTTGTCGATAAACGACAGCGTCATCTGCAAACAACCTAAGACGGCTGCTCAGATCGTCTCCCAAATCGTTAGTATAAATAAGTCACAGCAAAGAGCCTATAACACTACCTTGGGGAACGCCAAAATCACTTATGTTTTACTCGATAACTTTTCGTCAGTTACTACGAACTCTGACCTCTCTGACAGGAAATCACAAATCCAGTCACATAACAGGGACGATATTTCATAAGCACGCAATTTCACTACAAGCCGCTTGTGTGGTACAGTGTCAAAAGCCTTCCGGAAATCCAGAAATACGGAATCGGTCTGAAATCCCTTGTCAATAGTACTCAACACTTCATGTGAATAAAGAGCTAGTTGTGTTTCACAGGAACGATGTTTCCTAAACCCATGTTGACTGTGTCTCAATAGACAGTTTTCTTAGAGGTAATTCATAATGTTTGAACACAATATAAGTACCAAAATCCTGCTGCATATCGACGTTAACGATGTAGGCCTGTAATTAAGTGGATTACTCCTACTACCTTTCCTGAATATTGGTGTGACCTGTGCAACTTTCCAGTCCTTGGGTACGGGTCTTTCGTCGAGCGAACGGTTGTATATGCTACCTCGTGCTGCAGGCACAGCCACTAGACGTCGTGTCATGAAATTAAAGAGCGCCTCAATATGCCGACAATCTGCCGACTGACCACATCCCAGATATGTTGGACAGGCGACATTTTAGGCAAACAGGTAGGTCAGGGATGCAATAGTACCTGTCGTTCACCGAAGAAGGTTTGCACATTTCTCGCCACATGCGGCCGGGCGTTGTCCCGCTGAAACATGGCATATGGAACGACCTGCAGGACAGGCAGTATCTAGGGCTGTAAAACCTCCCTGCAGCAGCGGTAGCTGTTCAGATGGCCCTCAGGACAAAGGAGGCGAGATCGCGTGCTTCAGGCAATGGCAGCCCAAACCATTATAACAAAGACACAGGTTTCTTTTAGTAGGACTGCGCGTATTCAGTATCAGGACTAGTTCTATTAAGTTTTTAATTATTTAATTTAATTTTGTATGACCATAAAGGTGAGCAGGCACCGCTTATTTTACAACTCACATTACGAATACTTCGAGTAGCCGCGCGGGATTAGCGGAGCGGTCTACGGCGCTGCAGTCATGGACTGTGCGGCTGGTCCCGGGGTAGGTTCGAGTCCTGCCTCGAGCATGGGTGTGTGTGTTTGTCCTTAGGATAATTAAGGTTAAATAGTGTGTACGCTTAGGGACTTATGACCTTAGCAATTAAGTCCCATAAGATTTCACACACATTTGAACATTTTTGAACTTCGAGTACAGAAGTAATATTCAAGCACACAGAAAACAAGTACGAAGACGTGCAAAAGTGGCGATCGAATCTAAACTTGCGATTTTAAGAAAACGAAACTCACTGCGTGATGTACTTACAAAACGGTGAGCTGACGAAGGAGCTGTAGATTTTTGTCGATATGGATTCACATGAAAACCTCGTAAAATAAGAAATTCAACAGACAAGCTATATAATAAAACGGGATTTATGTGGTAAACTGTTTAAATTTTTCACGACAGCCTGCTATTGCCTCTGCTGCAACGTAACAATAGAAATGATATTTAATCAAAGCTGTTAGAAATATGAATTTTCTTACTGTTGTTGTTAACCACTAGCGTAAATTGTGACTACATTGCTTCGAGTAAGTCACAAATTTTTGTACAACCTGATTATGACTAGCTTCTAGTCTAATCATGTTGCGTGAAAGAGTCAAGTTGCAACTACAACTGCAGCTTGATTTCAGTCATGCATATGTTAATAGAAAATCCGCTTCCTTCCTTTATATATGTAGACATTAAACTTTAAGTGTATTCATCTTTTAACCACTCTTATACTGAATTAGAGGAACTGAAATGTAGTGTTATCTGTGTAAACCGTTAAGATATGCTGATCGTGCACTGTAATAAACATGTATCGACATTCTCAAAGTTGTATATGAAGATGCAACCTGTTCTTTCGGACGTGTCCGAAAGAACAGATACAATCTTCATATAGATAAGGCTTACCGACCAATGATCTTCAGTGCGGATGCATTCACATTGTGCAAATTCTTACGGGAAGCGGTAGATTGACTGCCACGAGTAATGAGTATAGTGGGCAGGGGCACTGCAAATGTAGTGTGTGGACAGTAAGTTGGAAGTGTGGGTCTGACGGGGAGCGTGCCTGAGATAAGTCCCTGCAGTCGCACTAAGCTCTGTGTCCTCGATGGCTCAGTCGGATACAGTGTCTGCAGTGTAAGTATGAGATCCCGGGTTCGGGTCCCGATCGGGGCACACACTTTCAACTTTCGCCGTTGATATTTATCAACGCCCGTAAGCAGCTAATGGTCTGGATTTCATTGTAACATTATTTGCAAAGTTGTGCCAGATCGGAATTACCTGCATATCACGAGCAATCGCCTTAACAGGTAGGCACTTTACAACGCACAAGGCGATTGTGACTGCTAGGTGAATATACAAAGCAGTCCAAAATCCAAAATCACGCGTGCAGGTGCATCAGACTTACGCTCGTTCATTTGGCGCGAGTTCTAGAACAGCGCGTGGTTCCCATCCATATGCCCCCAAATCAGCACGTTAAGCTGTTCGAGGAAGTCTATAATCATGATAACGACACCAGCCTCATAAAAGGTACGAGTGATATCCATTTAAGTATACGCCTACGGTATACATTGTAGTGACTGAATATAGCTACTCCTACCGACCGTGTTGTGCTTGATATATTGTCACTACAGTTGGTGATAATGCTTCGCAGCGCGACTGACGTGCAATAGACGGAGAAGGGACAAAGCACCTACTGACATCACGCAGTAGGCTGCGGGCTGGACAGAGCCTAACCTCCAGTGTGTTGCATGACGTAGTGCTGATTCCAGCGATAGCGATGTTTCCGGCGTCGAGGAGAGCCGTTGTGGAGGGTGACGGACGAGCACGCATTCTGCGCCCGGCCCGCGGCTGTATGCAGATGAGGCGGGCGATCGGCTGCGGCTGCCGCCGTGGCTACATATGCAAGCAGCACGCCGTGCCTCGCCTGCCAACGGCGCCTCTTTCATTTCGTTCGCCTCCCTTTCACAGTCCGGCCGTGAGCCCTCGTAATGAACAAACTGTTTGTCGTAGAAGTTTGATCTGCCCTCGGATCCACCAGCTACCACTCACCCCCTCCTACCCCCCCTCCCCCTTAGATCTTTCGTCGAGTCTTTTCGCCCGTCTTCCTCTTTCGCGAAATCTTCTTCCGGCAAAAACCTGGTATCATTCTATTGCATTTCACACTGAGAATGAAGATGTAAATTCTGTCTTCTTGAACAATATTTCTGCAGTGTTTTCCATTACTAAAACTTGAAGAGCAGAGAACTTCATTAAGTTATTCTTGATTGGTTGTCTTTTCCCGTAACTTTCTTTTGCTTCAATGTAATTCATTTAAGTCCGAGGTGACCTGCTCCTTAGAACTACGAGTGAAGAACTCGACTCGGATGGCTAAAGCTGAAATGAAATTATGTTAAATACGGAGGTCTATCTATTCTACCATCTATCGTGGTTATTTACCTGTAAAACTTTGCATTTTTGTACGTTTTGTGTGATGGTTAACGAATCTGAAGACTAAAAATGCCAAAGTTACGTTTTTGTTACACAACGAGAGTATGCGGAAAATAAGATCTGATCGGTCGCAAAATGGAAACGACAACGAAAATCCGATGGTGCTCTGCACAGACTGGTTGCACAGTGTCTCTAGAATGACTATCTGAGCACATAGTAAGCACCTGAAGATGCCTAGAAAAATAGTCTCTCCAGCCCTCTGAGAAATTTAGCCTGATTTCATAACTTTTCCTTCTTCGTGCCCATTATCGGGCGCACACTGCAGGGGCCATCAGGACGTCCCTGCTGAGTTTTCTACGGGAAGCGTTTGATCACTCACTATAGAGCCCGGAATTGGCTCCCTCTGTTGTTCATCTCTGCTCACATGAACCGCTGGCTATGAAGACACCACTCTGGCACAGATAACGAACTGCAGACCAGCGTAGAGAAGGGGCGAAAAGCACAGGCCGCTGCCTTCTGTGACGGGGGTAATGGAAAGTTGGTACAAATTTAAGAGAAATAGCTAAGTCGGAGAGGCGACTACATAGAGAAATAGCTGGAAGGTGTAAAAAACTGTTTTAAATAAAACATTTTTGATTTTCGCTGTGTTTTCCATTTTATGACCACTCGGACCTTAATTTACGAATGGAATTTGTATACAACTTCTATGCCTCTATGCCTGGGGTCTTGCTTATTTTTTACGGCTGAAAACTGACAAGCAGCAGGTCACGTTACATGATCGATATTTCATCATTCATCTTCATGCAATTATCTACTGTCTACTTCCTGCATCGAGATTCGCATGCGTTGCAAAGATTTAATATGAAATTAATATTTATGTTGTATCATTAGACAACATGAGAACTGCGGCTCTTGATATTGGATTACTGCAGTCAAGATACGCCGGAAATGGTGCAGTGTGTCTATGTGGCATTCATTATACTGATTTCTTATACTGTACTTCAATCACTTCCCGGACACTCCATATTTGCACTTTAATTACGATAAGAGAGTAATGTACCACAGAACAGTAACTTCTGTTTTGGGAAATACAACTCTTCATGTACTGTACGGATTAGGACGTATGATTCAAGCACATGCTTAGATTATTATCGAGTATTTCCTTACTTGTGACTCTTGTGAATCTTACGGTCATAATTTCCTCCTACACCGTATTGATTCTTCAGTGATTTGTGCTCCTATAGTCTTAGCCTCCAAACATCGATTTATTTAAATACAGACTTTCACAAGTAAATGACTTCGATTTATGGTGGAAAGAATACTTCTTCCTATTTTAATATAATTTTTATTCGGTTTTAGCCGTAAGACCCACGGTATTTGCCTTGTCGGTGTAGACACACTGTGCCTGGACACAATTAGGTAAGCGTTATAGTCCGAATAAATAGCTACAGTTTTCCGGAAATAAGGAACTGGTCTTACCTGACTCAAGATCATGAACATAAGCACACGCTACAGAGCCTTGACAGGACACGGGTTCAAGATTTTAAAGCCGCTCCTAGGAATTATTCGTGGTGACACAACAGGATTTATTGTCTTCTGTGCTTCAGATTGAGAGAAGTGTAAATCCATTTACAAAAGGTACTCTCTCCAGCTCTTAGAATATTATAATCAACTCATTTGCATCCTAGTTCGTGCGCTACTTTGCTTCCAGTCCGAAATACTGTTGTATCGTAACAACATTTCCTTCAGTGAAATGCAAGACACAGACAAAATTATCTCCTACGCCGTCAGTGAACTGACTTCCTTTGCATTGCCATTTTTGTGTGGGGTCATACAAAAAAGCCACTGAACTCGTTCTGTGGGTCTCCGACAGTTTTTAATATAAGATATCTTAGCATGTTGAAGCCATGAATTCAGTAAACAACCATAAACAAAGAGATTTTTTATAAGAAAAATATTATGTAATAAAACGGAACATCTGCATCCGTCCTTTCAAAAGCTACCACTTTCGGTGACCCAATACACCATGTTCAAGCCTGTATGCATGAACAGTAATGACAGGATCATCAACTTACCAACCATGCAAATAGAAAGATAGATTAGAAATAGAATAAGAATCAAGGACAATACTATACAAATAAATTTACGGTACTCATTTAATAAAACCAACAATACAACCACAGTCACATACCTAAAACAGTATTATATATGCTACTCCATAACGAATTTCCACTCTATACGTTGTTTGAATGTACTGTTTGTTAATTAAATCATTAATTAAATATTCCATGATTAAAACTGGTCACTTGGATGAAACATTAAACTTCACAACCCTCAAGTAACCTACTAACCTACAAAAATAACTAGAAATTGACAGATGTATGAAATAAACTGTAACATCTGAAACACGTAAAGCAAAGAAATATGTATTTGTGCGTAAGTAGTCCTTCCATAAGGACAGCATCAACAATATCTTAGTTTCAATATAGGTAATGCTATCAAAATGACAATATGAATACATCTGTATGTCATGTCAAAGTTATAAAATGCTGAGGTGCAAACAGTAGAGGGGCATAACTACGTCACACACATGAAATCAATATCGAAGACATGTCAAATGACCAAATTCAGGAAACTACCTACATCATAACATATGCTATATCTATGAAAACATACCACAAGGAACTATTCACATAGAACAACATTCATGTGTTAATGCTTCCACATATTATGTACTGCCAAAAAACAAATACCGAACAGGAAGAACTTTGTAACTCATGTAAACAGAAACTGGTAATACACATCACATAACATTTAATATCTGTAGATCATATGATACATTGTCAGTAATTCAAAAGAGAAAGAACATTGTATGTGTAGATTGTAGTACCACAGACTTAGATAACGATGTAAAACCATATTATCATAATGTGTGAGAAATCCGCTACCCCTATCCAGCCAAAGCAGTCAACAGACATAGCCCAAAATCAGAAAATACGTATATGACATATCCATACAGAAATTTGGCAAGGATATATGAAGGTACTTATGTCGTAAAGTAACACATGAAATATCTGTATGGAACAACATACACTACTGGGTATGTCGCAAAAAGTTATAATGGTACAACAGCTTGTACTAACCTCTGCACATCTTGTGTAGCCAGACAGAAAACTAGTCTGTGATATAATATGCCACTGACTGTCACAGGTATTGAGGGTGAAAGGATAGCTAGAGAATTGAGAGACAATGTTAAGGTGGCTACCCTGTACTAAATATACCCACTAGAACACACACCCAGACCATCTACATCATACCATACCAAGAAGAGTGGTACTAGTCTGTGAGAATGCAGTACAACATAAAGGATAACTCAATAACATTAATCTAAGAAGTTACAGAAAAATATTCAAGCATTACCCCACATGAAAAAATAATCGTATACAGGGTGGTCCACTGATAGTGACCGGGCCAAATATCTCACGAAATAAGCATGAAACGAAAAAACTAAAAAGAACGAAACTCGTTCTCAAACGTATAAGTACGTGGTATCACGTAACATTCCGCCAGTGCGGACGGTATTTGCTTCGTCATACATTACCCGTGATAAAATGGACCGTTTACCAAATGCGGAAAAGGTCGATACCGTGTTGGTGTATGGCTATTGTGATCAAAATGCCCAACGGGCGTGAGCTATGTATGCTGCTCGGTATCCTGGACGACATCATCCAAGTGTCCGGACCGTTCGCCGGTAATTTAAGGAAACGGGATATGTTCAGCCACATTTGAAACGTCAACCACGACCTGCAACAAATGATGATGCCCAAGTAGGTGTTTTAGCTGCTAATCCGCACATCAGTAGCAGACAAATTGGGCGAGAATCGGGAATCTCAAAAACGTCGGTGTTGAGAATGCTACATCAACATCGATTGCACCCGTACCATATTTCTATGTACCAGGAATTGCATGGCGACGACTTTGAACGTCGTGTACAGTTCTGCCTCTGGGCACAAGAGAAATTATGAGACGATGACAGATTTTTTGCACGCGTTTTATTTAGCGACGAAGCATCATTCGTCAAAAGCGGTAATATAAACCGGCATAATATGCACTTTTGGGCAACGGAAAATCCACGATGGCTGCTATCGTGGCAAGTTAATGTATGGTGCGGCATTTTGGGAGGAAGGATAATTAACCCCCATTTTATCGATGGCAATCTAATTGGTGCAATGTATGCTGATTTCCTACGTAATGTTCTACTGATGTTACTACGAGATGTTTCACTGCATGACAGAATGGCGATGTACTTCCAACATGATGGATGTCCGGCACATAGCTCGCGTGCCGTTAAAGCGGTTTGAATAGCATATTTCATGACAGGTGGATTGGTCGTCGAAGCACAATACCATGGCCCGCACGTTCACCGGATCTGACGTCCCGGATTTCTATCTGTGGGGAACGTTGAAGGATATTTGCTATCGTGATCCACCGACAACGCCTGACAACATGCGTCAGCGCATTGTCAGTACATGTGCGAACATTACGGAAGGCGAATTACTCGCTGTTGAAAGGAATGTCGTTACACGTATTTCCAAATGCATTGAGGTTGACGGAGCATTTATTGCATTAATGTTGTATTTACAGGTAATCACGCTGTAACAGCATGTGTTCTCAGAAATGATAAGTTCACAAAGGTACATGTATCACATTGGAGCAACCGAAATAAAATGTTCAAAAGTACCTACTCTCTGTATTTTAATTTAGAAAACCTACCTGTTGGCAACTGTTCGTCTAAAATTGTGAGCCATATGTTTGTGATTATTACAGCGCCACCTATTACAAAGCGAAAAAAGTGGTCCAACTAAAACATTCATATTTCTTTACGTACTACGTGAATTGTAATAAAAAATGGGGGTTCCTATTTTAAAAACGCAGTTGATATCCGTTTGACCTATGGCAGCGCCATCTAGCGGGCCAACCATAGCGCCAATTGGTTTCCCCCTTCAAGCTAGACAAGTTTAGTTCTTTGTAGTTTTTTCGTTTGACGCTTATTTCGTGAGATATTTGGGGCGGTCACGATCAATGGACCACCCTGTATAGTGGATACGAATAAAGTACCGAATTCTCCCCAACATTACATGTATAACTTACTAATGGGCTCAATCCAGAGAAAGTGTACAATAGAAACAAAACATGTAATTATGACATATCCATATCCCCTGTACCGAATATGGTTCAGTATGGTCTGGACATGTCAAGAAAATATTTTCACACAACGTAGACAAAAACATTGAATAAATGTATGGATCCTACATACATGACTTAGCAATGTTGCAAGTGGTGTAACGGTGTAAAACAACCACTTACAGTAACCTCAGTATATTCTATGTAACCATGTAACTATCGAGACAGTAATTTACTGAAAATTCTACAGATGTCCCAGGCCTCAAGGTTACATGTGAATAGACAAGTCGAAATAGTGGACAGTCCGGAGAATGTTAAGGTAGATATTCTGTAATAATTCTCCCTACTTAACGCACGCCATGAACAACTGCATTATACCCTACCAGAATGAGTGGTAATAGCGTTTGAGGGTGCAGTGCCCGATAAAGGAGAACTCAATAGCATCAATTCATGAAGTACCTGAAAAATGTTTTCACTAGCAACCCACTCCAAAAAGCTACTCATATATATTTAGAGTATTTAAACATATGTGAACCCACGAAATGAAATAAGGTTTAGAATTACATATAGCCATGAGTAAATATATTGTAAACCAATATACACCTAAATCACATCAAAACCAAAACCCATTACATTCATGTTATCAGAATCTTAAATGAAAGGTACTGGGCACAAACATCGTCTGAAAGGGAAACCACATTCTTAATCAACCAGTGAGGAAGCCACACAACATGCCAGTAAGAAATCGTAAGTAGATCCAATGCGTCTTTTTAATGTAAGTCTGTGAACATATGACAGCAATCCTTGAGTTGACTGCAAATAGACTACAAAAAAAAAAAAAAAAAAAAAAAAAAAAAATCGCTGGCAATGCCATAAATCGTGTCCAGTGGAGCACAAGTGACGGTAAGTGCAATCCATGTAAAACATGTAAAACTAAAGAGGGATGCAAAACATTAAATGCGTCATATAGGACTAAAATAATTTCATGTCGCAAGGAGGTAGACATTCAGCGATATCTAGTGACAATTCTTGGGCTAAAACACGCAGTTCTACCACCAAGCATGCACCGAGAGGCCAATGACAGCAACATATACATCTGCGAAGACCCTTACACGAAAAATCCTCCAAAGTACGCTACAAACCATATATCAAGAATGAAACCGAGCATGATATCGTAATCACGAATCGGAGTGCTATACAGTCAAGCACACAGGTGAGCAATTATAACAGATGAATAAGGAAATGTGACGTGTTGCGTATAAAGAATAATGGATAGTGAGCGGAAAGGGAGGGAAAGAAGAGGGTTAGAGTGACTGCACAGTCATCAAATAGAGTGTAACAGACACACAACAACCCGCAAATATTAACTGTGTACAATTACTATGAGAACAAAGCAGAAATCCCGACAAATACGACATCTTATGAAGAAAGCGTAAGTCAATACGGATAAATCCTTTCTGCCAATTACGAGACATGAGGCATTTATCCATAAGCAGAAGCCGGACGGGGTGGCCGAGCGGTGCTAGGCGCTACAGCCTGGAACAGCGCGGCCGTTACGGTCGCAGGTTCGAATCCTGCCTCGGGCATGGATGTGTGTGATGTCCTTAGGTTACTTAGGTTTAAGTAGTTGTAAGTTCTAGGGGACTGATGACCTCATTAGTTAAGTCCCATAGTGCTCAGGGCCATTTGAACCATATGCAGAAAACGCAAAACAACACCGGGAACACTGAAGAACTCAGCTTAAGTGACGCTGAGCTGGTGAACTCCAAACGATTCCGTCGGTGGCCAACATCTATGCAATGGTTTTCATAATAGTGTACTTACAGTTAACTCATGGATTGCTGTCACATGTGCATAGGCTTACATTAAACAAACACACTGGAGTTACTTATTGTTTATTACTGGCATGTTATGTGGTCTCATCAATAGTTAATTAATAGTTATGTTTGTCTTTTAGATTATATGTGTGGCCAGTGCCTTTGATTTGAGATCTGGTTATATGAATGTAATGGCTTTTGGTTTTAATGTTGTTTAAAAGACTAATGTATGTTGTGGTTTACAATATATTTATTTATAGGTACATGTAATTCCAAATTTTACTTTATTTTCTGTGTTCAAATCAGTTTAAATACGTATGTCTGACTTTTTGAGGGGCTTCCAAGTCGAAAAAAGTTTCTGATTCTTCATGAATTGACATTGTTGATTTATCCTTCATGGTGCACTGCATCCACATAGGGAATTACTATTCATTTTGCTAGGGTATGATGTAGATGTTTTGCGGTGTCTTCTAGTGATTACGATTATTACAGAGTATCTATCTTAACAGTCTTCTGACTGCCCTCTATTTTGACTTGTCTATTGACATGCAACCTTGATGCCTGGGACTCTTGCTGAATTTTCAGTAAGTTACTGAATAGATATTTACCTTGTTACGCAGGTTGTACTGAGGTTGTTACAACAAACGTCTTGTACCATTACACCACTCAAAAAATTGCACAGTCATGCATGTGGGTTCCTTATATTTATTCCATGATTTTGTTTCTGTTGTATGAAAGATATTTTCTTCACATGTCCAGAACATACTGGACCATATTCGGTACAGGATATACGGACATGTCATACTTATATATTTTGTTTCTGTTGTACACTTTCTCTAGAGTGAACCTGTTAATAAAGTACATATAAACTGCTTGGGAGAATTCGGTACTTTATTTGTATGCACTATGTGTAATTACAGATACTCTCTGTTTTGGTTTACGACGTAAGTATTATCTTCACATGTTGTTGTTGTTGTGGTCTTCAGTCCTGAGACTGGTTTGATGCAGCTCTCCATGCTACTCTATCCTGTGCAAGCTTCTTCATCTCCCAGTACCTACTGCAACCTACATCCTTCTGAATCTGCTTAGTGTATTGATCTGTTGGTCTCCCTCTACAATTTTTACCCTCCACGCTGCCCTCCAATGCTAAATTTGTGATCCCTTGATGCCTCAAAACATGTCCTACCAACCGATCCCTTCTTCTAGTCAAGTTGTGCCACAAACTTCTCTTCTCCCCAATCCTATTCAATAACTCCTCATTAGTTACGTGATCTACCCACCTTATCTTCAGCATTATTCTGTAGCACCACATTTCGAAAGCTTCTATTCTCTTTTTGTCCAAACTGGTTATCGTCCATGTTTCACTTCCATACATGGCTACACTCCATACAAATACTTTCAGAAACGACTTCCTGACATTTAAATCTATACTCGATGTTAACAAATCTCTCTTCTTCAGAAACGATTTCCTTGCCATTGCCAGTCTACATTTTATATCCTCTCTACTTCGACCATCATCAGTTATTTTACTCCCTAAATAGCAAAACTCCTTTACTACTTTAAGTGTCTCATTTCCTAATCTAATCCCCTCAGCATCACCCGATTTAATTTGACTACATTCCATTATCCTCGTTTTGCTTTTGTTGATGTTCATCTTATATCCTCCTTTCAAGACACTGTCCATTCCGTTAAACTGCTCTTCCAAGTCCTTTGCTGTCTCTGACAGAATTACAATGTCATCGGCGAACCTCAAAGTTTTTACTTCTTCTCCGTGAATTTTAATACCTACTCGGAATTTTTCTTTTGTTTCCTTTACTGCTTGCTCAATATACAGATTGAATAACATCGGGGAGAGGCTACAACCCTGTCTCACTCCTTTCCCAACCACTGCTTCCCTTTCATGCCCCTCGACTCTTATAACTGCCATCTGGTTTCTGTACAAATTGTAAATAGCCTTTCGGTCCCTGTATTTTACCCCTGCCACCTTCAGAATTTGAAAGAGAGTATTCCAATTAACGTTGTCAAAAGCTTTCTCTAAGTCTACAAATGCTAGAAACGTAGGTTTGCCTTTTCTTAATCTTTCTTCTAAGATAAGTCGTAAGGTTAGTATTGCCTCACGTGTTCCAACATTTCTACGGAATCCAAACTGATCTTCCCCGAGGTCCGCTTCTACCAGTTTTTCCATTCGTCTGTAAAGAATTCGCGTTAGTATTTTGCAGCTGTGACTTATTAAACTGATAGTTCGGTAATTTTTACATCTGTCAACACCTGCTTTCTTTGGAATTGGAATTATTATATTCTTCTTGAAGTCTGTGGGTATTTCGCCTGTCTCATACATCTTGCTCACCAGATGGTAGAGTTTTGTCATGACTGGCTCTCCCAAGGCCATCAGTAGTTCTAATGGAATGTTGTCTACTCCCGGGGCCTTGTTTCGACACAGGTCTTTCAGTGCTCTGTCAAACTCTTCACGCAGTATCTTATCTCCCATTTCATCTTCATCTACATCCTCTTCCATTTCCATAATATTGTCCTCAAGTACATCGCCCTTGTATAAACCCTCTATACACTCCTTCCACCTTTCTGCCTTCCCTTCTTTGCTTAGAACTGGGTTGCCATCTGAGCTCTTGATATTCATACAAGTGGTTCTCTTCTCTCCAAAGGTCTCTTTAATTTTCCTGTAGGCAGCATCTATCTTACCCCTAGTGAGACAAGCCTCTACATCCTTACATTTGTCCTCTAGCCATCCCTGCTTAGCCATTTTGCACTTCCTGTCGATCTCATTTTTGAGACGTTTGTATTTATTTTTGCCTGCTTCATTTACTGCATTTTTATATTTTCTCCTTTCATCAATTAAATTCAATATTTCTTCTGTTACCCAAGGATTTCTATTAGCCCTCGTCTTTTTACCTACTTGATCCTCTGCTGCCTTCACTACTTCATCCCTCAGAGCTACCCATTCTTCTTCTACTTTATTTCTTTCACCCATTCCTGTCAATTGTTCCCTTATGCTCTCCCTGAAACTCTGTACAACCTCTGGTTCGTTCAGTTTATCCAGGTCCCATCTCCTTAAATTCCCGCCTTTTTGCAGTTTCTTCAGTTTCAATCTGCAGTTCATAACCAATAGATTGTAGTCAGAATCCACATCTGCCCCTGGAAATGTCTTACAATTTAAAACCTGGTTCCTAAATATCTGTCTTACCATTATGTAATCTATCTGATACCTTTTAGTATCTCCAGGATTCTTCCAGGTATACAACCTTCTTTCATGATTCTTGAACCAAGTGTTAGCTATGATTATGTTATGCTCTGTGCAAAATTCTACAAGGCGGCTTCCTCTTTCATTTCTTCACCCCAATCCATATTCACCTACTATGTTTCCTTCTCTCCCTTTTCCTACTGACGAATTCCAGTCACCCATGACTATTAAATTTTCGTCTCCCTTCACTACCTGAATAATTTCTTTTATCTCGTCATACATTTCATCAATTTCTTCATCATCTGCAGAGCTAGTTGGCATATAAACTTGTACTACTGTAGTAGGCATGGGCTTTGTGTCTATCTTGGCCACAATAATGCGTTCACTATGCTGTTTGTAGTAGCTAACCCGCTCTCCTATTTTTTATTCATTATTAAACCTACTCCTGCATCACCCCTATTTGATTTTGTATTTATAACCCTGTAATCACCTGACCAAAAGTCTTGTTCCTCCTGCCACCGAACTTCACTAATTTCCATTATATCTAACTTTAACCTATCCATTTCCCTTTTTAAATTTTCTAACCTACCTGCCCGATTAAGGGATCTGACATTCCACGCTCCGATCCGTAGAATGCCAGTTTTCTTTCTCCTGATAACGACGTCCTCTTGAGTAGTCCCCGCCCGGAGATCCGAATGGGGGACTATTTTACCTCCGGAATATTTTACCCAAGAGGACGCCATCATCATTTAATCATACGGTAAAGCTGCATGTCCTCGGGAGAAATTACGGCTGTAGTTTCCCCTTGCTTTCAGCCGTTCGCAGTACCAGCACAGCAAGGCCGTTTTGGTTAATGTTACAAGGCCAGATCAGTCAATCATCCAGACTGTTGCCCCTGCAACTACTGAAAAGGCTGCTGCCCCTCTTCAGGAACCACATGTTTGTCTGGCCTCTCAACAGATACCCCTCCGTTGTAGTTGCACCTACGGTACAGCCATCTGTATCGCTGAGGCACGCAAGCCTCCCCACCAACGGCAAGGTCCATGGTTCATGGGGTACCTCATATCCTTGCCATATTTGAATGTATTCGATACTTAGTGTATGGCTCGTACATATTTTGTGATTTTGTGCTTTGTCTAGATTGGATCAGTGGATTACATACACCTAATTAGGTATAATATGATTTTGGTATCTGAGCCTTTGGTACAACATTAGATACAAATGATGTTTTTTCACCTTTGATATTATTAATAATGCATCGTATGAGCTGCAGGTAATATATGTTACATGGATGTATATTATTAGTTTCAGACATTTGCATAAGATAGTTATTCTTGTTTCATATTTGTTTTATGGTGGCACGTGGTCTAGGGATGCAGTCACACGTGAATGTTGTTCAATCTGAATAGTTTCTTGTAGGGGTATTCCGTATAACCCGCATATGTTACGATAAAGGTGGTTACCTATATTTGGTCTTTTGACATGTCTTCGAGATTCATTTAGTGCATATGACATAAGTATGCCTATCTACGGTTTGAACCTCAACGTTTTATACTTTTACATGACATATAGATATATTTATATTGTCATTCTGACAGTTAACCTGTACTGACACTTCTATTTTGTTGAGGCTGTACTTCTGAAAGGAGTACTTTCACAGGGATGCGTAGATGTTGTTCGTCCTGAACATTATCTTGGCTTCTAAATAGTCTTTGTATGGTATGAGACACGAGGACTTCTACATTTTGCCTCTTGTCTCGATCTTGGACATTTGTTTTGCACATATGACAAAAAAGCATATATTCGGTTTTCAGCTAATAATTTTATAACTCTGATGTGTTATAAATATATATTTATACTGTCATCTTGATAGCGTTACTTATATTGACACTAAGATATTGTTGATGTGTCCTTCCTTATGCAAGGACTACTTGTACACTGATACATATTTCTTCGGTTTACTGATTTCTGATGTAGTTTCTTTCACACATCTATCATTTACTACAGTTATTTTTTTAGGTTAGTGGGTTACTTTAGGATTGTGAAAATAATGTATCAACCAACCGACCAGTTTCAATCACAGAATATTTAAGGAATGGAAACTAGGAAATTTTTGATAAGGACTATGGGACCAAACTGCTGAGGTCATAGGTCCCTAGGCTTACGCACTACTTAATGTAACTTAAACTAACTGACGCTAAGGACCACACACACCCATGCCCGGGGGAGGCCTCGAACCTTCGACGGGGGGAGCGGCGCGAACCGTGACAAGAAGCTTTAGACCGCACGGCTACACCGCGCGGCTCTTTAAGGAATGATTTTATTGATAAATAGTACCTATGTACAATTATATTAGCACGTATAGCAGTGGCGACACATCGTGGCATAGAAGTAATGAGTTATTGGTAAGTATCTGGAGGGATTTGGTACCATATCTGTACAAGCGAATCACCTAAGGCCAAGTCCAATTACATGCCACATGTGATCGATCGGGTTCAGATCTGTCTAGTTGGGAGGCCAACAAATCAATTGCAACTCGCCACTGTATTTCTCGAGCCACACCATTACACACATGGTCTTATGACATGATGCATTATTTTGTTGAAAATTGCCACTGACGGCGGGAAACATGATCGCCATGAAAGGGTGTCCTTGGTCTGCAACTAGTGTACATTACTCCTTGGCGTCATGGTGCCTTACACGAACTCCACATGACCCGTGGACGCCAACGTGAATGTTCCGCAGACCATAATGGAGCCGCCGCCAGATTTTCTCCGTCCTGCAGTACACGGGGCAAGGAACTGTTCCCCTAGAAGACGACAGGTTAGCGCCTTCTCATCGGCATGATGAAGGAAGGTTCGTGATTTTTCAGACCATACAACTCTCTACCAAAGCGCCAAGGTCCATTGCCGATGGTCACGAGCCCATTTCAGTTGTCGTTACCGATGTCGTGGCTTAGGAGGCCCATCATTAAACGTGTTCGGTGCACTGTGTGCTCAGACACAACTGTACTCTGCCCAGCATCAAAGTTTGATGTTAGTTCAGCCACAGTTCACCGCCTGCGCTGTTTTACTAGTCTGCCCAGCCAATGACGTCTGACATCTGTAATGAGGGGTCTGGACATGGTTTTATCTTGGTTTCACCACGTGTTAAAGACACTCACCATAGCATTCCTCGAACGCCCAACAAACCGTGCAGGACACGGGTTGGGCATGCAACCGTCCGTTCGGTAAATACAAAGTGTTTCTGCACTATGTAAAGGCACAGTCATCATCAATGCAAGGCGGTTACCACATATTCGCTCGCCGTTCCACAACTTAAGGTTTGAAAATCAATTTTTCCTTTCTAAGGTACACGAAGTCACGAAAGTTCGATCAGCGATCTTCGCATGCACACTTTCACCGAAAAGTAATTGCATCCTGTCGCCAAGGCGGCGGTTAATCTCTAAATACGGATCATTTTCTACACTTCTGTCTTAGAGGAACAGTTCTTGAAAAGGTGATCAGTCACGCTACGCTATGAGATCAAAAGTATCCGGACACCTGGCTGAAAATGACTTACATGTTCGTGACGTCCTCCATCGGTAATGCTGGAATTCAATATGGTGTTGACCAACCTTTTGCCTTGATGACACCTTCCACTCTCGCAGGCATTTTTTCAATCAGGTGCTGGAAGGTTTCTTGGGGAATGACAGGCCATTCTTCATGGAGTGCTGCACTAGCGGTCGGTGAGATCTGGCACAAAGTCGGCGTTTCCAAATATCCCAAAGGTGTTCTATAGGATTCAGGTCAGGACTCTGTGCAGACCAGTCCATTAGAGGAATGTTATTGTCGTATATCCACTCCGCCACAGTCTGTGCATTATGAAGAGCTGCTCGATCGTGTTTTTTTTTATTCGTGTCAGAAGCACCATGAATACAGGAATATAAAAAAATGAATAGCACACAGAAAAAAAATTAATTACAGGCATATGAAAATATATATACAAATATGTGTGCACAGAAACAAAATGTTATACGCATTTGGCCCATAACCGGGCTACGTCGACAGCATTTGGGGTTGCCAACATCAGATCCTCTAAAGTGCAGTGTGAAGGACATTCAGGGCAGTTATACATGTGCTGGGTCGTCTGCACCTCTCCACAGTCGCAGAGATTAGATGTAGTAGAATATTCCCACTTCAGAAGGTTATCTCTTGACCGTGCAGTGTTGGTGCGTAGCCTGTTTAGTGATCTCCAGACCACCCAATCCTCATCGTAACCTGGTGCCAATTCTTCCTTTGATTCCATCCAGTGCCCTTCTCCTGACCGCTTCCATCTCTCCACCCTAGATCCAGGTTGGTCGCTAAAATCTTCGGTTGCTCTGAGAAAACTGCGTCTAGATTTCAAGCGTTTGGTGGCTGGCTGAGTTTTGTGGGGGGGGGGGTGGCTCTCTGCCATCTCAGCCGTCGCTCTTTCACTATAGGCTGCCGCTTCTCTTCGCACTGCAGGAGGTGCAGCCCCAGCAAGATAGTAGAGCTTGTCTGTTGGCGTCGGTTTCAGACGTCCAGTGACGAGCCTGCAGGTCTCGTTCAGAGCAATGTCGACCTGTTTAGCGTGGGTAGAGTTGTACCAGACACTGCTTGCATATTCGCCTGCTGGGAAGCAAACTGCTAGTGCTGTGGTCCTCACTACCTCTGGCTTTGCGCCCCAGGAGGAGTTCGTTATTTTCCTAAGAATAGTATTTCTGCCGCTCACCTTCATTTTGGTGTTAATACAGTGCTGTTTATACGTCAGTGCTGTTTATACGTCGATTGTGTTTAAAGATGCAATCGCCATACCCTAATTGCTCTTCAATAGTGGGAAGCAAGAAGGTGCTTAAAACATCAATGTAGGCTTCTGCTGTGATAGTGCAACAAAAAACGACAATACGACCACACAATAACACCACCGCCTCCGAATTTTACTGTTAGCACTACACACGCTGTCATATGATTTTCACCGGGAATTCAGCATACCCACAGCCTGCCATCTGATCATCACATTTTGTACCGTGATTCGTCACTCTACACAACGTTTTTCCACCGTTTAATCATCCAATGTTTACGCTCCTTACACCAAGCGAGGCGTCGTTTGGCATTTATCGGCGTGATGTGTGGTTTATGAGCAGCCGTTCGGCCATGTAATCAAGGTTTTCTCACCTCCCGCATAACTGTCATAGTACTTGCAGCGGATCCTAATGCAGTTTGAACCTCCTTTGTGATGGTCTGGATAGATGTCTATCTATTACACATTACGACTCTCTTCAACTGTCGGCGGTCTCTGTCAGTCAATATACGTGGTCGGCCTGTACACTTTTGTGCTGTACGAATCCCTTCACGTTTCCACTTCACTGTCACATCGTAAGCAGTAGACCTAGGGATTTTTAGGAGTGTGGAAATCTCGCGTACAAACGTATGACACAAGTAACATCCAATCACCTAACCACATTCGAAGTCCGTGAGTCCCGCGGAGCGCCCCATTCTGCTCTCTCACGATGTCTGATGACTACTGAGGTCGCTGATGTGGAATATGTGGCAGTAGGTGGCAGCACAATGCACCTATTATGAAAAACCTACGTTTGTGGGGGTGTCCGGATTCTAAAAAAGGCACAATTCGGATTCAACTGGACACGGCACTTGAAAATTCCGACAACGCTCAGATGAATTCTAAGATGCGACTATTGTACTAGGACTGCTCACAGCTAGCATTCCTTGTTCAATCTCCAACTGGCTCCACACGATATTCTCGGTGATCTGACTTTCACTTCTCCGATACCTGCAAACGCCATTTCGGTGGACGCATTATTCTGTCAGCTCTGTCATCAAGAAACGCCTTTGTTCTGCAGAATAATTATGCTTTCTTATAGATGGCCAAAGCATAGCCCTTCGAGTCAGACAATGGCTCTTCAATGCCCTCCTTTAACACTCCGGCAGCAGACTGTGCCTGCCACCTATACCTCGGGGCAAGGGACATCCCATCTAGCTTACATTATAACAATTCCCGTTCGTGTTAATTTTATCGTTAGTAACAGAGCTTTTTATATCACTGACAATGCAGTGATTCTGTTATTTGTGATGTGATCTTGAAGTAGGAAACATGGTTAAATTTACACTTATTTTTCATTTGCATTTGTCGTTGAGTATTAGGTTGTTTTTCACTCACTAAGAATTTTACACGTCAAAATCGAAGATAATACACGGTAGCAGCCTCTTATCAAAAAATACTTTTCCAGATATAGCATGTAAAGAAAAAGATATGTTTGTCGCATGAGTGATATTTGCAGAATCTGTTTTGTCTGTTCTGTATCTTTAAGATTACCTAATCCCCTATTCTAGATCTAGATAGAATTCGGGTGCGGCGTCTCTCGACTAATCGTAGCTTATTGGGATCCTGCTACTGCCCAAAATTTCCATCATATTTAACAGTATACTCAAAGTGACACTAGTGCGAATTCCTCGAACATTTTTCCATTATTTATTTTTAATAGTTTCAGTTTTTCCCAACTCAAGGGATGATATTGTGCGTGGTACACAACTGAAATTTTGTGTAGTAGGGTGTCGGTCAAAATGTAATATGTTAATCAAGCATGGATGAAGTTTCAAACAGAAAATTTAAAATTTCTACCTTCATTGTGTTATGTTCAGTTAAGCCACAACCCTTGATTCACTAACTTATTTTTCATAGGATCGAAATTTACCAGGATTCCGTGACACTTCCTTTTCTATGATGACTTTACAGCCGTGCACCAACGCAGGAAACATACTCGTATCACCACTGATGTTAAGGAAATGGGTGAACTCATTTGAGCTTGTTGAATGTTTCACACGTTTTTACACTATAAACGGGCACTCCATAACTGGTTCCCTAATTATACTCGTTTCATTTATTTCTTATCTAACTGATAACTTAAGTCAATATCTCAGATAAACTGCGTACGTCACAAAGGTATATTAAAAAACGAGATGTCACACCAGCAAATATCATACCCTGTTACAGAAGAATAGCAGAAGTTACATTTCTGGAATAGGAAACACAATTGAAACACCTTTTACACAATCTGCCTCGGGAATGGATGTGTGTGATGTCCTTATGTTAGTTAGGTTTAAGTAGTTCTAACTTCTAGGGGACTGATGACCTCAGAACTTAAGTCCCATAGTGCTCAGAGCCATTTGAACCATTTTTTTTAATTTTTTTTTTTACTTGTGTGTGCAGATGTGGTGCCAGCTCCCTCCAGCGACCTACCAAGGCTTCATAGCTTCCATGCCACGACGCCTCGCTGCTGTTATCCGTGCCAAAGGTGGATATACCGGCTGTTAGGTAGGTGGTCGTAATGTTCTGGCTAATCAGTGTCTTACTTGTGGCATGGATGAAAAGAAACGATGGGTAACATAGCAAGTACTTCAACTCATCGACGAAAGAAGGAAGCACAAAAACGTTAAGGGAAAAAGAGAAATAAAGCAATATAATTCACTTAAGAATAAAATATGTAGGAAGTATAGGGAAGCCAATTTGAAACTGGTGCAGGAAAAATATGAAGAAGTCTACAAAGAAATGATGGTCGGAAGAACTGACTCAGCATCTATAGAAATAAAAACGACCTTCAGTGATATTAGAAGCAAGGGTGCGAACATTAAGACAGCAATGGGAATTCCACAGATGAACGCAGAGCAGAGAGTGGATCAGTGGAAAGAGTACGTCGAAGGTCTCCAGGATGGTTGGAAATCTTCTGATGACGTGATAAGAGAAGGAATTTTAAGCAATGTGGATAAAATTGTGGCTCCAGTATTAGAGTCAGATTTTGAAAGAGCTTTGGAAGACCTGAGATCAAATAAAGTAGAAGGGATGGATAACGTTTCATCAGTATTTCTAAAATCATATGGAGACATTCAAACAGATTTTCGGAGAAATATCATCCGCACAAATCCGAAGATAACAGGGGAAGAAAAATGTGAGAATTATCGCACATTTATCTTAACAGCTCATACGTCCAAGTTACTGACAATAATAATATACAGAAGAACAGAAAAGAAAATTGAGGATCTGTTTGATAACGGCCAGAGTGGCTTAGGAAAAGTAAAGGCAATCCTGACGTTGCGCTTGATAATGGAAGCTAGATTCAAGCAAAATCAAGACAAGTTCACAGTATTGGTCGATCTGGAAAAAGCGCTCGACAATCGACAATGGTGCAAAGTGTTCGAAATTCTGAGAAACATAGCAGTAAACTATAGGAAAATAATATGATTCGCCCAAGATAAAAAAAATGCAAAGAGGGCGTTTCTAGCCAAAGGAAATCTACAGTTACCAAACATAGGCCTTCTTTTGAGGAAGAAATTTCTGAGAATATAATTTGAAGCACAGCATTGTATGATAGTATATCGTGGACTGCGGGAAAGCTGGAACAGAAGAGAGTGGAAGAGTTTGAGCTGTGGTGCTACATAAGAATGTTGAAAATTAGGTGGACTGAAAAAGTAATGAATGAGGATGTCATTCACTGAATCGGAAAACTAAGGAAGATATGGAAATCACTGACGAGAAGAGGGGACAGGATGGTAGGACATGTGTTAAGATACCAGGGAATAACATCTTTGCTACTAGACGGAGTTTCAGAGGGTAAAAACTGCAGAGGAAGATAGATACTGGAATACGTAATACGAATAACTGAGGATGTAGAGTGCAACTAATACTCTGAGATTCTGAATCAAACCAAAAAAAATGAAAATTGATTCAAGATGGATAGGAATCGAGCCATTTCTGTGGTTATTATAACACTCTGACAAGATTGCTGACAAAAACAATTTATCTGCATGTACTTTTAGTGTTAGTCACTATTTTTACTGCAAAGTTAATTTTTCTCGTAAAGATTGTTATCACAGAAACAATACTTTAAATCTGGCTGAGTGTCCTACGTCTCGTGTCATTCAGCGTATATAACAAATGGCTCTGAGCACTATGGGACTTAACTTGTAAGGTCATCAGCCCTAGAACTCAGCACTACTTAAACCTAACTAACCTAAGGACATCACACACATACTTGTCCAAGATAGGATTCGAACCTGCGACCGTAGCAGGCCACCCCGGCCGGCCGTCTATAACACTTATAGTTAATGACTAGGTCTTGACAATAAATAGATGGAGTGCTGAAATGAGTCTACATTTAATTACTTATTGAGCTTTTACCAAAAGACCACAAGTACCTTAGTACGCCAAGACGGCATTGAAAGCATTCTGTAGTTAAAATAATCACAGTTAACCGACTGAATCCGACTGAACTGAACTGAAGTAAATCTCGAACTCTTAACTGCATAGTTACGAATTGATTTCTGATGGTTTTTACCACTACTTACAATGTGTATATACCTGCCAGAATATTCTATATACATACAGCATCATTACAGTTATTTTACTATTTCCAGTCTTCATATAAGTCTAAACTTAAGAGAAAATATGTTTTCATTTGCAGAAAAATCAAAGCACTAAAACAGTGACAATAGACATGTCAACTAATTAAAATTTAACGATAGAAGGTTCCAGAATGCGATGCCTGTAAAACATTGTTTATGTTGTTCCAGTTAAGTGATTATACATCAAATAACAATATTTTTCATGTTACTAACTTCATTTTTTGTCATCAAAGGTATTTGTTTATAAAATGAGTAATTAACATTAGTCTGAAGCATCTTAAAAATGTTTCATGACTACGTGACACTTGGTATGATTTAAACAAATTAAACGATGGAAAGTAGCAATGTTTTCAAGAAACAGTTGTCTACAAAATTACGTTGTCATATAATTAAATTAATGGCATGAGAAGCGTTGATAAATTTTACGGTAACGTGTTATGACACAAAAATTATATACATTGCGTATACAAAAGTAAGAGAAATGCTATTGTCACGATAAATCACATGCATCACATATTACTTTAGAAAACAAGTATTCCAAAAGTAAAACAGTGTCAAGTGTATCGAAAGTAAAAGTGATACCAATACGTTTATGAGAGAATTTAGCTGTATTGGTTTGTTTCAATACACACTCATAGAAAATGATACATGAGATATGCATGAAGGTCTGTGTAGGGTTATGGAACATTTTTTTTTCTCCAGAGTACATCCTATAGTACGCACAAAATGTTTCTCAAAATGAAAATTTTCTAACTATTTTCAGCATTTATTGATGTGAATTTGTTGAAATATGTTACATTCATATATCTTACTCAATCGACATAAACCATTTATAATTTCCACACAACAAACTGTTCTAATTTTCCAAGGCCACTTGATTATAGCAACGCACTTGGACAGTAATATGTGATTCCACATTGTGTTTCTCGAGCAAGCTAATGAAATTCACTAAAATTGTTGAAATACAGTAAACATCAGCGTTGATTCCATACAACAGGTCAATTCTTGTAGGGTCAATATGAAATAAGGGAATTTGAATCCTTTTATATTAAATACTAGTTGAGTTTCTGCCATTGCCGAGATATGTATTCACCCCAAATCTATTTTGCCATCTACTCCATCTTCCTCCATCTCCTGCACACCCATCTCCGTCCATCTCCTTATCCCCATCTCCCTGTCTGTCTCTCCCACCCTCTCTCCCTGTACATCTCCTCCTTCCCTCTGCATCTTAACATTTCCTTTTACCTTTCTCTGTCCATTTCCTCCTCCCCATCCCTCACTCCAACTCCTCCTCCCCCTATCTCAGTCCATTTCCTCCTCCCCCTTCTCTGTGTCCATCAACTCCTTCCCCCTCTCTGTCTGTCCATTTCCTTCTCCCCTCGTTTTCCCTCCATATTATTACCCCCACCCCAATAGGACATTGCTGGTTTGCACCTAACGGAACTCGATTCAAGTGAGTTACAACGTCAACTGCACTCCTGATCTCAGCATCCAACATCACTATGTCTCCTGTTTTCGGCTCCTGAGGTACAATGGGCTGTCATTCCTTCACAGAACTTCAGACAACTGTTTGAAAGAGTCACCATCAGAGTTCAAGCAGTCGTAAAGAGGAATGGTGGACACTGTCCATAATGATGAATGCTGGTAAGTATCCAAATACTTTTGATCTGATAGTGTGTACCCTACCAGACTAGGTAACATCACTAAACATGAAGGAATGTGATGTATTCTTGTGGTCGTTCCATTTGTCACAAAGAATTATAATCATTTATCTACCTGCCGATGTGTAGGTATACGAAAGTACATTAACATCCGACCACGTCTTATGGGGTATTCATATATTTTGTCAGACAGTGTATATTAGTAAATTTACAACTTACAGTGTCATATTTCCCAAAATTATCGTTGCTGCGTGTTGTAAGGCCATCCATTATAAGGCAGCGAATTTCAAATGTGAAGTTTCAGTGAAGAGATCAAAACATAGTGGAATGGACCAATATACACACTTGACAATGCGTATGTGGGGACGTCCTACATCACTTTAAGTGAACCTGCACAGCAGTCCAAGTCCACCGTTATCAAAAGCCACAGTGATCACATTGCCTTGAGTTGTTCCATGCATTATCATAAGGATAAGCAACGAGAAAAACATTCTCGCCCTACAACCTCACCCTGGTCATCAACGCTCAGTTCGAAGCGGAACTCATCACTGACGACATTTCTGCTCTGGTAGATGAGATTTCAGCCCGAATACGTGTCTGGAGACATCCCAGTCAGTGGTGGGAAACCAACCTGACTGCCGCCCGCTGTACAGCCCGACAACAAGGAGTAATGGTCTGGGGTACCATAACATTTCATCCCGGACACTTTTACAGAGCAGAGGTATGTCGGCGAAGTTCTACTCCCAGTTTTGTTGCCCTGAACGGCAAGCCGTCCTGGACTTTCACTTCAACAAGATAATGGTACTCAAAGACAGCGAGAGTACTGTTTGTCTTGATTCATGCCAAAGCCTACCTTGAACAGGACGGCAGCCGAATCTCTTACAAACTGAGAACGTTTGGAGAACTATGGGCAGGGCCCTCCAACCAGCTCGAGATTTTGACTATCTAACGAGCCACGTAGACAGAATTTGGCACAATATCCCTCAGAAGGACATCCAAGGACCCTACTAAACATTGTCAAGCAGACGAACTGTTTGCATAAGGGCCAGAGGTGGACCAGCGGCTGGCCGGAGTGGCCCAGCGGTTCTAGACGCTACATTCTGGAGCCGCGCGACCGCTACGGTCGCAGGTTCGAATCCTGCCTCGGGCATGGATGTGTGTGATGTCCTTAGGTTAGTTAGGTTTAAGTAGTTCTAAGTTCTATTGGACTGATGACCTCAGAAGTTAAGTCCCATAGTGCTCAGAGCCATTTTAACCATTTTTTGTGGACCAGCGCGATATTCACTTGCTCGATTTGTGAAGCTCTTTCTCTTGAATAAATCATCCAGTTTTTCTGAAATTGCAGTACAGAGCTATTCGAAAAGGAGGACAAGATTTTAAACATTTATATCTTCCAAATTACAAAAGGTAGCACCATAATTACAACGTTCCTGGGCAGACAACTGTTTGAGCAGTCCAGGTCGATGTCTTCCATGCTATATCTATGAACAAACTTTGTGTACCTTCTTTCTTCATGGAGAAAAGTGTGACAGGACTAACCTAATTAGACATGCTTCAAAACTGGTTATTTCCTCAAACTGAAAATGATTCAGATGACTTCATTTTCATGCAAGATGGTGCCTGGTGTAATTTGCCTAAGCACGTCCGACGTAATCTGAATGACACCATTCTGAGACGTCGGATTGGAAGAGGGGGAGCAGAAGATGAACTTCATCCTGACCTCACACGTTGGGGCTTTTACCTCTTGGGTTACGTAGAAGACCGTTTTTTTTATCCCCACCCTATGACTGACTCTCTTGAAAGTCTGCGACATTGACTGTTACAGTGGTGAATTCGATAACGAGCGATAGGCTGCTCCGTGTGTGACCCACTGTTTTGATATTTGTCGTGTAAAGTATGGTGCTCACATTGAATGCAAAAAAATTTTGAATCTTTCTCATTCCAGGAATCTAGGGATCGTGATTCTATCTTTTCCAGTTGGAAGCAATAAATGTTTGAAATATGTTCCTCATTTTTGAATAGTCCTGTAATCTGTTTGTCTGTACGTTTAAATTACATCTACTTATCTCCGTCCCATTCGGACAGTTCCTTCGTGGTGCTTTTTTTTTACTTATTTATTTCCTTTGTCAATTGATAACTTTTTGGCTGCGTCGAACACCTTCCCGTTAACCATTTCGTATGTTTGATAATATGTTAGGAACTCTGGCTCGCTGTGAGTTTTCTTATGAAGTCGAGAAATTACAAGATCTGGGGCAACTTCCTAATACCTTTTGTTATCCAGATATTTTTATTTGGAGCTTCAGTTGATCTAGACAGCTTCAGAAATGCCTGCTCAAATTGTTGTTAGAGCTTAGAGAGTTTTCCATCTGTGATGCTTTCTGTATACACTTCATTCCAGCTTTGGTTTAACAACTCCCTAAGTTTAAGGTTTTGAGAGAGGCCTTTTGTAGGCGTATCGACTCTTGGGCTCATCCATTGCAGCTTTTCTTCTGTTAAATGGCTGACATTACTACAGGATCCAAGATCTACAACACAGTGTTCCCTGTCCATTTTTGTAACAACATGGTCAACTGCTGATGTTGTTACTGTAGTTGCACTGCTAAACAACCGTGACACACAAAAACGTTAAATAAAGTTTATCACCACGTTGGCTTCTTTGTTTTACGGCTTTTTCCTGCAGTTGCACTAATATTGATTAATACCATCGTTTTGCAACTGTAAAACTGTATTATTAAGACCAAACGCGTTTCGCTTTATTTTAAATCATCTTCAGTGGTCATTGTAACCATATAGCTTCTTTTACAATTTTGTTTGCTAGGATCGCGAACAGTTCTCATCCTTTAATTTACTACTAATAAAACAATATTAAACCGTTATCGTTATACATGTTCTTTTTCATTTTTTACGTCATTCTCCTCGTTTTCACACATGTTGTAGATTTCAGTATAAGGCACATTCGATAAAACTAAATGTATTCAAGTTTTTATGTTGTGAACGTCTAATACACTCTCGGCATTTCTTTTATTTTGTTTTGATTTTGCGGTATCTCTTCGTCTTTTGTTTTGGTAGTAATGGGAGCGTCTCCTAATAATCTCTGTTTGTTTGTGCGTGTGTGAGGGTTATATTTTTAGACTTCTTATATATTGGTTGTGCTGTGCATATATATGTATAGACACACACACACACACACACACACACACACACACACACACACACACACACAATGAACAGTGAAACCATTATGATCACTGCCCACGTTGGATGTCGCCTGGTGTCGTTGCGGGCAAATGACGCGGTAACAAAAGTATGTGTTACGGCGTAAAGTCAAGCGCCGGAACGCCAGTTGGGAACGATAGAGCAGAGAGGGCTGTGAGAAAACGTCAGCCAATTGCACGCTGACCGACCCCTCTCCAGGATGACAACGCGACAGCAGCGGCCCTTATGTGGAGAGAACATCAGCGCCGCGCCCGACTGGTCGCGGCCCAGTCGATCAGCAGCCTCAAGACTAGCGACTTGCGTAGAAGTTCGTTTCTGCACTTGAACCCTGTATGTATCAGACTTTGGAATTGTTATACTGAAGAAACTTGGTTTCTTCGTATGTCGCCCTTTGCTTGCGACACATCTGTTTAACACAGAGTTAAGTGTTGTAATTGCTCATTTTGCAATAAAACTCATTAATACGATTTGTTTGAATGTTGTCTAGTGATCCGAGAAAGCAGGTTTCCTAGACACCCCATATTCGATGACTAGGCAGGATTTAACATTTGGCGACGAGAGGTCAACCGATGCCATAGCGACAACCTGTTATCGCTTCAGAGCCACCACAGATTGTTTCTGTTTGTTTGTCATGGACTTTTGTATTTTGCTGTCGCCTTAAATCTACCTTGTCTTTTCTGTGCTGGGGAGTGTTTACTTCCTTTAACACTCTCTTCTGGTGTTTTTCTATTCAGTGTTTTCAGGTGATCGTTGCAGAGATTTTCTTAGCTTGTGTGCTTAATTTTCTTGATTGCCTTGTCTGTTTATTGCATTTCCCTCTTCCAAAATGACCAACCCACCTCTCCACCACCTATCCAGGCGCCACAGCTGCAAGCGATAGATGCAACGCAGCTAACACAGATGTTTCAGTTTCAGACCCAACAAATCCCAACGTTGCTAAACACGGTACAGCAACTCCTGACGACTCAAGCCACCAGTACAGTGCATCAGGCAACAATCGTAGCTGCGAGTGCCATACCATCTTTTCGCCAGTTTAACGAAAAGTACGAGGAGTGGGTCGAGTGGTTGCAACAGAATGAATCTCACGTAATTGCTCACAAAGTACAAGGTACTGTCAAACTACATTACTTTTTGTCAACTGTAGGAAGCGCAGTTTTTTGCCTCATTCAGAAATTGTTCCTCAACGCCACTCCGAGTGAACTTGCCTATGATCAGTTTGTAGATATGCTAACTACTATTGTAACCAACAAGTGAATGTGGTGGGAGCTAGGTACCAATTCTTTTGTTTGCAAGAAAAGGGCAGAACAAACTTATCGCGAGTGGTTGCAGGGTATGACGAGGAAATGCAAATTAAAATGTGCTTGTGGTGCTTTTTGTTCAGATGTTATGTTGCGTGATTCGATCATGTACAATGTAACTGATGTCAGACTTTGGGACCAGTTTTGAAACAGTCACATCTATCATTTCCACACGTAGTGCAAATTCTAGATCATTATGATTCCGGTGCTTTGTTAACCGATCAATTTGAGCAGTCACCAATTAGTCGGGTTGAGTAGTCCCTTCATTACGACCGGCTCAGTAGGTACTGACAGCACGCACGCGCCACGCCGCGTAAACAGTTCCGTACACAGGCGAACAGAATTAAGTCATGCCCTCAGTGCTGTTCACCCCACAAATGCCAAGACTGCCCGTCCCGACAAGCACAGTGTTACACTTATGGCAAGAAAGGTAACGTACAATCCGCATGTTCGCAATGAAACAAACATAAGAATTCTGCCCACTCACAAAAATCTAGTCATAAGGCCTATGTAATCAGTGAAGTGCATTCAAAGCTTGCTTCAGGCATTAGCAAAACTACCAAGCGAACAGTTTCTTCAGTACTACGCCAGTCCAACAAACTTGTTGTTTATTTATATATTAGTGGAAAACATGTGAAATTTCAGCTGGACTCGGGTGCCTCTGTTACATTGCTGAATCGTAACACATATGTACTCCCACGCCTGTCTAAAACCAGCACGCACCTGACGGCTTATTATGGACAAGCCATTCCCGTTCGCGGAAAATTTATTTAGCCATCTATGTATCGCTCGCATATGCGAACTGTAACTTTCACTGTGCTACAATCACGTGATTGTGAGAACATATTTGGCCTTCATTCGTTTGATCTTTGGCTTTCAAATTCAGAACAATGTGTTGTCAGTGATGGAATTCTATGCAAGAGACAGTGTAGCTAGCTTCCCGAAATCATTCCCTGAACTCTTTTCTGAAGGTTTAGGCTAGGCTAACAATTTTGTTGCATATATTACTATGGAAGATAATGGTTAGCCGAAATTTTGCCGTGCCACTATTGTTCTCATTGCATTACGGGACACAGTCGTTGCTGAACTTAAAGAATTGCAAGATAGCGGAGTTATTGCGCCCATATAAGCAAGTCAATGGGCAATTGTTTTGCTCTCCAAACCTTCAGGTCGCATTCGCCTCTGTGTTGACTTAAAGTGTACAGTCAACTCACAAGCTGTGATTGATACTTATCCATTGACACGCCCAGAGGATCTCATGGACAGATTAGGCGCTGGTCGCTACTTTTCAAAAATTGATTTCTGCGACGCTTATCTTCTAATATCACTAGATGAAGAATCTCAAAAAGTGTGTGTTGTAGACACTCATTTGGGATTGTTTAAATATTTGCATTTGTCTTTAGGCAATGCTTCCGCACCCGCCATTTTCCAACGGTATTTGGAATAGCCGACTGCTCAAGTACCAAACTGTTCAAACTATTTGCACGACACTGTCGTATCGGGCTGTGCACCTGAAGAACACATTGCAAATTTGCGTGCAATGTTTCGTGTGTTAACTGTCGCAGAACTAAAGGGTATACTGGAAAAGTGTGACTTTTTTAAACCTGAGTTACAGTATCTTGCTCATGTCATAAAGAGTCAAGGTGCACATCCTCTTCAGTCAAATTTATTAGGCATACGTGATTTGACAGTTCCTCGCAGTGTCACAGAATGGCAGTCAGTCTTAGGGAAAACGAACTATTATATTCTGTTCATACCAAATGCTGCACAAATCGCAGCTCCATTGCATCGCTTGCGTCGCAAGAACGTCCCCTTTGTTTGGACAGATGAGTGCCAAGAAGCTTTTCAAAAACGTAAAGATGCATTGCTTAGTGCTCGATGCTTGGTTCACTTTAATCCTGACAAACCAGTTGTGTTGCAAGTTGGCGCTTCTTCTTACGGAATCGGTGCAGTGCTTTCACACAGGATTGATGATAAAGACAGGCCTATTGCTTTCGCATCAGAAGTTTTGTCCAGAGCTCTGTGTAGCTATTCACAAATAGAGAAAGAGGCATTGGCTGTTGTGTATGGTGTCACCAAATCCCACCACTATTTGTATGGCAGAAAATTCTACTTACAATTAGTAATGGATCACAAGCCATTGCAGTCCTCGTTTCAACGGATGAAGCCGGTTCCTGTACGAACTGCCCAAAAATCTGAGCTATGTTGTTGTTTCAGTACCAGTACGAGATTGTGTATGGTCCGACAGTTAAACGCTGGCCGCGGTGGCCGTGCGGTTCTGGCGCTGCAGTCCGGAACCGCGGGACTGCTACGGTCGCAGGTTCGAATCCTGCCTCGGGCATGGGTGTGTGTGATGTCCTTAGGTTGGTTAGGTTTAAGTAGTTCTAAGTTCTAGGAGACTTATGACCTAAGATGTTGAGTCCCATAGCAGTCAGAGCCATTTGACAGTTAAACATGGTAATGTGGACGCATTTTCATGGCTTCCAATTGGCCCTGATACAGCCTTTGACGCTTCTGCTGCATCTTGTTGTCACATCGATGCTCAGAATTCTGAATTGCTTCAGTCCTTTCTTCTGAACTTTAGGGAGCTGATTCAGATTTGAACATTTTGCTAAAATACGTTCGTACATCTCGGCCTCTCTCATTCCATAGCATAAATAGCTCTGTAGTGCGCCGATACTTTGCACGACGGCATAGCGTCGCTATACAGCACGGTGCGATTCTTGCTCAAAATGACATTGGACAGTCACATTTGTCGCTCCCCAAAGCTTTACAAGAAGATGTGTTGCAGTTACTTCACCAAGGGCACTGGTGGATTGTTCCTACGAAACAGTTACCGAGCCGACACTGTACTTGGCAGGGTATTGACACCCAAAGTGAACAGATGACGTCGCAGTGTCACGCATGTGCGGCAAATCAGTCTGCCCATCCACAAAAATTCTCTGCTTGGCCTAAGTCGCAATCGGCATGGCAACGTGTGCACATAGACTTTGCGGGACCTTTTTGGAACACTCGTTTGTTGATTGTGGTAGACTCTTATAGCAGGTTTCCTTTTGCTGCGAGAATGAACTAGACGACGTCACGTAGCGCAATTCAGGCGTTGTTATCTAGTTTCTGCCTCGAAGGTTTGCCTGAAATTATTGTGTCGGACAACGGATCTCAGTTCACGTCAAATCAATTTGAAACATTCTGCGAACGTGATGCCGTATGGTGTCTAACTAGTGCACCATTCCATCCACAGTCAAACGGTGAAGTGGAACGTTTTGTCAGAACCTCCAAGCAACAGATGACCAAACTTCACCCCGCGTACATCAGGGATCTTGCCTCTTATCGTTCGCATCCACGAGATGGACCTTCGCCGGCGGAATTGCTTCCTTGCAGCCGCCATCGGACACTGCTCAACCTGCTCCACCATCCTCAGCATCCGGCGCCGAAGAAGGCCTGAGGTGTTGCTTCGCGCCTCATGATATTGTGTTTTTCACGATTTTAGCGGCATCAGACGGTGGCAGCGAGGCAAGACAAGAACCTTCGTCGACTTGGGGCATGCATGTATCTCATTTCAGGTCCAGATGGATTGCAGCGCCGACATCACATTCAAATTCGCCACTGTCATGTTCACGGTGATCCTTCTGTGTCTCTCCCATCAGATTCACGAATCCCGAGGACAGCGCCGTCACAGCAGCCGCCGGAAGGTGTCATCACGGCACTGCGGAATAACCCCATGGAGACGGAGCTTTCGCCTCATCCGCCTCCTCTCGTCCTATGAATGGAACTGGACCCGCCCATGCAGCAGCAACCGACGCTTTCTACATCTGGGTATGGTCCTCAGGAGGTGGACGCGTATCCTTCTACGCGGTGCCCAGAGGACCTCTCCACCAGAGCGCAGGCCGGATGGCGGGGTACGACTGGAAGTCTGACGTCCCCTGCTGCCACAGCTTCCAGTCCATCGCAGCGTCCACGCTCCTGCGTCCCTTCTCGTTGTGCTCCCTATAGGACGACGGTCCGTCGCTTTGATGGAGAGGGGTTAAACGTTACGGCGTAAAGTCAAGCGTCGGCGCGCCAGTTGGGAACGACAGAGCAGAGAGGGCCGTGAGAAAACGTCAGCCTATTGCAGGCTGATCGACCCCTCTCCAGGACGACAGTATGTGGAGAGGACATAAGCGCCGCGTTCGCGGCCTAGTTGAACAGCAGCCAAACAAGACTAGCGACCTGCATAGAAGCGTCAAAGCTGATTACTTCACATGAACCCTCTATGCATCCGAATTTGGAATTGTTATACTGACGAAACTTGATTATTTCGTATGTCGCCCTTTGGTTGCGACGCATCGGTTTAACACAAAGTTAAGTTTTGTATTGTTCATTTTGTAATAAAACTCATTAATACGATTTGTTTGAATGATGTCTAGCGATCTGAGAAAGCAAGTTTCCTAGGATTTAACAGTATGTAAGCGAAGCAGACACGGAGGGGGATATCCCTAGCGAGGATATGGATTGCAAATCGGAAACTCCATTGAGATTAGCGACTTTAACGAAAGGTGGATTATTATTATGCAGAGCTTCTGAACGAGTATCTCGAAAACGGCAAAGCTGGTCGAGTGTTCACATGTTAGTGTCGTGAACATTTGCAAAAGAGGTAGGACTGTGAAACTACCACTAGGAGCTAAATGGTTGTACGTTCATGACTCTTCACAAAACGTGGGGTTCGGATGCTCGTCTGCATTGTAAAGTAGGACAGATGGTGATACGTCGCATCTCTACCAAAACAGCACATTGCTGGTGCGCGCACAAGTGTTTCGGAGCACACCGTTCATCGTACATTATTGAACATGGAGCTCCACAGCAGAACACCCCTACGTGTTCGCATTGTGACCCAACGACATCGTCAACTACGGCTATAGTGGGCACGGGACCATCTGAATTCGACAGTCGATCAATGGAAACGGGTCGGCTCTTCGGGTGAAGTACATTTTTGCTACACTAGATCGATGGTTGTCTCCACAAACGCCGTCATCGAGGTTAACGACAGCTCGTAACGTACAGCGGTCCACGGACGCAGGCTGGTGGGAGCAGTATTATGCTATGGGAGACATTCTCCTGCCCTTGCATGTGACCTGTGGTAGTAATCGAAGCCACGCTGGCAGCTGCAAACAACCTGCATCTCCTCATGCTTGATGCCTTTCCCGACGGTAGTGCCATGTTTCAGCAGTATAATTGTCCGTCTCTCGGAGCCAAAATCGTGCTACAGTGATTTGGTGATTTGAGGAGCGTTACAGTTCACTCACTTTGATGCCTCGGCAACCAAATTCGCCTGATGTAAGTCGTATCGACCCCATCTGCGTCACTATCGGGCGCCATCACCGCTTACGCAAATCAGCGGCCCATAGTTTACGCGAATTACGTGACCTGTGCGTAGACATCTGATGTCACATACTTCCACCAACATACCAACAAACTGTCGGATCCCTGAGACCCATCAGTGATGTATTTCGTTATGAAGACGGACCAACAAGCTATTAAGCAGGTGGTCATTATGTTTTGTATCATCAGTATATATACCGACGGAAAAAATGCCAACACCAAAAATTACTTAATCCAGAGTAATTAAATTTCGGTAACGCATTCGCTTGGGTAAGGTATTTGAGTGATTAACAATTCAAGATCACAGGTTAACGTAAGCGTGAGATAAGTCACTGCAAAAGTGAAATGCAAGTATTGAAACGTACGTGCATTGAAAATCACAGCTGCTGGATGTCAGTTTGTGGGATGGACTTCCATGCCTGTGGCACATGGTCGGTCAGTACAGTAATGCTGGTTGTGGATGACGCTGGCGTTGTCCTCCTGTGATGTCTCATCTGTTGGAGACAGATTTGGTGATCGATTTGGCCAAGGAAACATGTCGACTCACTGCAGAGCACGTTGGGTTACAATAGCTGTACGTGGGCAAGCGTTTCCAGTTGGAAAACGGCCCCTGGAATCCTCTTCATGAATGGTAGCGCAACAGGTCGAATCACCAGACTTACGTGCAAATTTACAGTCAATGTGATAACCACGAGAGTGCTCTTTCTGTCATACGAAATCGCACCCCGGACCATAACTCCAGGTAAATGTCCAGTGTGTCCAGCTTAGTTTTGTCGCAGACACTCAACTGGCTTCCTTCTAATCAACACACAACCATCACTGACACAGAGGCAGAACAAGCTTTTATCAGAAAACACAAAATGCCTCTAATGAGCTCTTGCTTGACACTACTGACGTCGCAAATGGCAGTGGTTTTGGGTCAGTGGACAGCTTGCTACAGGGCATCGGGCTCAGAACTGTCGTTTGAAGTAACCGATTTGTAACAATTCGCTGTGTCACTATGGTGCCTACTGCTGCTCATATTGCTGCTGCGGATGCAGTATGATGGGCAGAGCGCCACGACGATCACGATGGCTGTGCCCCTCGTTAGTGCCACATGACCCTCCGCAGCCCAGTCTCCTTGCGACCATACATTCTCATGGCCGCCTCTACCACCAATCATGTGCAGTGACTACATTCCTGCCAAGTCTTTCACCGATAATGCAGAAGAACATCCAGGTTCTGGTACCCCTATTACACGACCTTGTTCTAACTTGTTTTTGTGATGTCTAGAGGGGTTGCTCTTTACCTACTATGTGTAATATTACTTTAAAAAACGTTTCGTTGTAACGTTTGTTTGGTCATTTATTATGTGTTTCTTTTCTGTTATTACCTTTTGTATTTGGAAGTTCTCTTGTAGGATTAGGAGATGTTTCTTTTCACTTAATTCGACTATTTTTATGTCTGTTTCTGTTGTGGTGGTGTGGGGATTTCTTTGTCGGAGGTGTCCTGCAAATTTTGCATGGCTGGTGCCATAATCCCATGTTCTTTATACCTTATATCAAATGTTTTGGGCCGGCCGGAGTGGCCGAGCGGTTCTAGGTGCTACACTCTGGAACCGCGCGGTTGCAGGTTCGAATCCTACCTCGGGCATGGATGTGTGTGATGTCCTCAGGTTAGTTAGGTTTAAGTAGTTCTAAGTTCTAGGGGACTGATGACCTCAGAAGTTAATTCCCATATTTTGGTAAACATTTTTGGAATACAGTGATCAATTAATTGTTATATTTAGATTAAAGATCAGTTGACTGCACAGCAGCAAGGAGAGCTCCACGTACCAACCCAAGGGAGCCAATGGGTCTGATGATGGTTTTATAGAAAAAAAAAACCGAAACCGGTTACTCATTAAAACAGACATAACGTGATCAAGACTGAACTTTAATCTAAATATTAATTCCCATAGTACTCAGAGCCATTTGAACCATTTGAACCAAATGTTTTGGCTGCTATTGGTTTCCACCATAATAGTTATGTTCATATTTATGTCTCCATATGAGATTATCGTCTTCTTTGACATTGAAACTTGTCCGGAAAGGGTGGCCATATTACCAGAAGGTGGTCGCTCCACACAAGGAATGATTATCTTTTTTTTTCTTTTTTAAATGTCCTACCTTTTAGTTAAATACCTGACTTTTCAAAATATATCTCACTACTAACTGTGGGAAGGTCGTAGCTGAGTTTAAACTGTGTCTCCTCATTGATATTTGTACCCGATCCTTCCCCCTTTAAGGAAATTCTTGTATTACGTTAAATGCTCTAGCAGATTAATATTGTGCGCTGGATTAAGTCTCGATTCTGTTACCTTTTTCTCTCCGGGGCAAGTGCTCTACCGACTGACCTACCCAAGCGCGACTCTTGACCCACCCTCATAGTTTGAGTCCCGTCAGCACCTCGTCTCATACCTTCCAAACATCACAGAAGTTCTCCTTCATACGTCGCAGGAGTCGCTCTCCAGGAAGAAAGGATATTAGCCTCAACCTCGAGGATTGTTTCCAGAATAAATTTTGCCTGTGTAATGGAGCGCAAGCCGTGCCTTATGAAGCCTCATCTGTTATTAGTCCAGACTGGTACCAGTATGAAATGCCCAGTCAGACGTAACCATCGACAACCTCTGGCTTGCATTAATACGATTTACAGCACTATTAATGCATAGTCGATCATGGCGCCGGAACTACATAACGAAGTGTATGTTGGTGAAAACAAGACCGGGAAGCTATATAGTTCAGGTCACGTACTACGAGTATATCATATGTCCAGTCCCAACGTAAACTACTTCCTGCCTCACCCACGATTACTACCTCATTCTCATTTATGAAACCCCTACAGAGAGACCCTGAGTCCTCCATCCTCTGCTCCGTACTAGTTTTAAAAATGATAGTGAGCTGGTACTCTGCTCCTGACATTTCCTGAAACTGAGGGCCTACATGTCACCCATGGCCACTTTCTAACAGCAATACTGTCTTCTTTGTTAACTTTTTCGCACTCTGTCTTCCCGAACACTGCTAGAGTCAGCTGCATCCAGTTTTTTGTGTGCACAACGAAACGTTGAGAACGTGTACTCAGCCTCCCTGCTTTCCAGCCAGCTGCTAATTCCCAACCATACTCATTCTCCCCGTCTTCCAAAATCCTTAGCATTTTTTTCCTTGTTTCCTCCAACTCTGCCTGATTGACACAGACATTCCCCTCCTTCTCCTTAGTCCAGTTGCTGAAGTTGTATTTTGCTTATGCTGAAGTAAAAATAATACATCATAAAAATAGTATATTTTAATTTCCACGCAATCTTGCATTACAGGATATGTTAACATTTATCGACTACATCAAATGTTATTTAAAAAAACTGAAATTTAGAGATATTTAGGTGACACCATCAAAAGCTTCTGACATCTGCTTAAAATGCTTGTAACACGTAGTTGGAAAAGTATTGTCACGAATTTTGTGTTAACTATTTTCTTATTGTAGCATGTTTTGTAGTCTCCAGGCCAATTTGCTTCTCAGCCAAAATGTATGGATCTCTCGACAAAGCATTGATAATGATGGCGGACCATACTCATTGGGTCCGTTTTCTGTTAGCAGCCCCGTAAGTGACAATGAAAATTTAGGAAATCATATTCTGTACAATGCTGTCAGACAACATAAAACACTGACATGTAATAGTGTTTAAAGGAATTTATAAAATCAAAGAAACCACACAAAAGGCCAGAGGATGAGAACTGGGTACATAATTTTTCATGCAGCCGAATACAATATGCACTTCTAGAATGCCGCTTGCCGAGACACGGTACGAAACTATGAGTACAGCTTGTCATGAAGCCGAAATTGTCAGAGGTCTTTGTACAATTAAAGGAAGAGCAACTGTGTTGGTTACAAGTTTGTTGTAATTACCTGACATAGTCGACATGGAGAGAAAGGTCTGTAAACGTGAATGCTGTATATTTGTTATTAAAATCTTTATTTGCCAAGATCAATATAGAAAACAGTGGTTACTAGTTTCAACAGCTTAAACGGTCATCTTCAGATCAGAATACAAACATGCAATGCTTGTATCCTGATCTGATGACATTTGTAGCTATTGAAACTAGTAATCACTGATTTCTACATTGTGATCTTGGCAAAAAAAGGTTCCAATAGAAAATCTGCAGCATTCAAATTATAACTTTGACTCTAATACGAATTTGAAAGGACTCGTAAGTTGATCATTGTCAATTACACAACATAAAATTGCTAGCTGCTTAACTTGTTGGAGTTAAATCATGACTGCTCATTCAGAACTTAGAATTTCGTTAAATGAGAGGACCTTCTATTGCTTCCCCTTCATTCGTAGAGTGAAAAGCCTTTGAAGTGTCGATGTGAGTCGTTTAACAGTATCCACGTACGAGTGAAAGTCTGTGGCTGTGAAACTGGCGAACGCTGCAGGTGTTCATCAAATACACACCGACACCCACCTCCTCTTTCATTCTAGGTAACCGAGTTATTTGATCAAAGGGTAGCGTGCGTGTCAAAACCTGTTGCACGTTCGCAAGAGTTGAAAGGGCCCTCCCTAAAGGTTCTATCTTTGCCTTTGGTAGGCGCTAGTCATGTGAAAACTTCAAAAAGAAAAAAAAATAGCCGTAAAAGCAATGTAATGGTTCCTTCGAACAAAATTTGGCCGCAGATAGAGTCGCATCATTTCTTCAACCCGGTAGTAATAATGTGCTCATGCGTATATGATACTTGTCACCACTTCCCATTCTCTACAGAATGCTGTGACGAGATGAGTAGACTACGTGTCTCTGAAGCTGGAGCACCGCCTAAGGTAAGATTCTGCGCAAATGGACAGTAACTTCACTGAAGAGATGAACAGTTTCCCCAAAAAAAGAGTGCTGCAAAAGTCTTGATGTATTTTCTGTTCGGAAGTTATTTATTTGTTTCTTGTAAAGGATTATGGGGGAATTTTTTGCAAGTTAAGTTTGTGCAAAGCGCACACTAGTGAAATTGTACGGATCAGAATCTTAGAAACGGAAATATTGATGACAGGTAGATTAGAAAATATTTTGAAAGCTACATGATTTGAATAATGTTAAACATAGCTATGGCCTAAATACCTCAAACCTGAGGCGTTGGCTGTTTCGTTTTTATGCTGTTCTACCTCAAGGAGTACTTACCCGTGTCGGTAGCCACCCTTGCCCATTTCAGAAAAGACGTCTGCAGCTTATATGATAATGGTACTCCCATGAAACAGTTCACTTCGGATCAGTATAGCCAGCATTTATTTTACGACAACATAGATATAGAAAAGTTATCTGTTCATTTGGCAATTTTATTTTACACGCTATACTTTTTCGTTTCACAAATCGCCTCATGATCTTTGCCATATTTTGTTTGTATCTACTACACTCAGCTGATTGAAATAAGCTCTCTGAGTAACCTCTTTATGTGCCCACTGAGGCGTCTCCGCAACTTAGGGAAGACGGTTCGGCTCTCAGCCAATGGGAAGCTTTCGCGGTATAGAAGCCACGAGACAATCTTTTGGTTGAACGGACTTCCACCAATCCGGTGGTATTTTCCGTCGGATCCCCTTGTAGCCGGCCGGAGTGGCCGTGCGGTTCTAGGCGCTACAGTATGGAGCCGAGCGACCGCTACGGTCGCAGGTTCGAATCCTGTCTCGGGCATGGATGTGTGTGATGTCCTTAGGTTAGTTAGGTATAATTAGTCCTAAGTTCTAGGCGACTGATGACCTCAGAAGTTGAATCGCATAGTTCTCAGAGCAATTTGAACCATTTTGAATCCCCTTGTATTTGTGTCTAGAGGGTGCGAGCTGCATCGGAGTTTCTACAGTGGTAAAGAAAGTGTTTGAGATCTTTTCAATTATTTGCCGTGGTGATTGTTAAACGTCTGGTTGGGTTATTTTGGGTTGCCTCCCAAATGTCTGCATAGTTTATTCACGATTACTCTGCGGTCAGAACTGCTGCAATATCCACCCGAATGGTGAAAGGGAAACTCGTAGGTTGCTCAATTTTGGTTAAATGGAAGCTGATTACAGGATCGATTATTACCTTTTCAGTTGGTCATGCCATAGAAATAAATTTATCATCCCGTCCTGAAATACAGAAAAGACGTACCTTTGTTGTGTATTGAGAGCATATTCTTCCGAGTACGCTTTGCGAAATTCGATTTTGTGTTCAATGTTCTGAGGGCCCATTTGAGCTTGTAAATTGGTAACTACACATTAATGAGATTCTTTTCTGAATTATTATCATCCAAACCAGGTCATTTCTTTATTATTTGTAAGTCATGAGGCAGCATGCGGTCACGCCGCCATATTGCTATTACTTGCGATGAGAACTGCAGCACGTGAATATTCAGATGCGTCAAAGGCAACACACAGAATTAGGTATGCAATTACAAAACGTTAGCAATAAGTATTTTCAGATTCATCAGTCTTTCACCAAAGTTGATTCCCCCGAAACACGAATAAATCTGTTTCCTTATATTCAGAATAGGAAAGTCACGAAGCACCTCAATTTTATCTCAATCAGGTGCAGTCACATTATGCTCAAGAAACTCATCTGACTCCTTGCAAACTTTGACTTCTGTAGTTTCACAGTGAGATCATGATCGTTGAAAATACTCAGTAATCTACCCAAAACCTCATAATGCTTCTCGCAACTGCCCTCTGAAATCAGTAGATTGTGAAAATAGATGGGTAATCTCTTTCTCAAAGAATGCTTGCAATACGTCTTATATGTTCAGCTGAAATGACATTGAACCTTAATGCCGCCCCCACATACGATTTAGCCAAACGCTTTGTTTTTTTGCTGAGGATACAAGTTTATTCATACTGAGGATACTAGTTTATTTATTTAAAAAAATGGTTCACATGGTTCTGAACACTATGGGACTTAATATCTGAGGTCATCAGTCCCCTAGAACTTAGAACTACTTAAACCTAACTGACCTAAGGACATCACACACATCCACGCCCGGGGCAGGGTTCGAACCTGCGACCGTAGCGGACGCGCGGTTCCAGGCTGAAGCGCCTAGAACCACTCAGCCACAGCGGCCTGCTTTATTTATTTACTTATTTATTTATTCGCTCATAGATAATTTGGTATAATAGTGTCGGACATGTCAAAAACAAACATAAATAACATATAAATATAAAACATTTACAAAATAAGATAGGATGAGGTGACGATAGGGCAGGAAATCGTCCATGTGAGAGTCAAAGGAACCATCCCAGCTTTCGCTTTTGCGACAAGGGGAAACCATGGAAAACCCAAGCCAGAATGACAGGACGGGGAACAAATCCCAGTCCTCTCGAAAGCAAGTCCAGTATATTGAGACTGAAGTAGACACCTCACTCGATATATGATTCGAACAGGGATAATAAAACACTTCCTTTACATTGCGAGAACAATATACATAAGTAGTAAGTAAATGAAAATAAATTTTGAAAATGAAAGCACTGCTGAAAAAGTAAAAACACATGAACAAATTACACGACCCTGCGTAAGAGCACAAAATGCACAATAAGCCAATGAATGATGTAGAAGAAACATGTAACTTTCATTTAAAAAACCTTTCAAAAAACAAAACATAAGAGCCCATTATATAGTACTGCTAAAATGTATGAAAACGAGCACACGGAAACCTGATAATATTAAAACACTCAAAATTAGGTTAGCACCAGATCCTTCCTCAGCAAAGGTGTGCACACTGCATCTGAAACAGAGGGAACAGAAGACCTATAGCAGAAACATTCATTGCTGAGACAAACGTAGCACTGATGGTACATTAGGTAACACAATCAAAATTACCCAACAATAATTAAAGACGTAGTACTCCTGCAAGCTAACATAACCATTTACATTGTAGAAACACTTCTCAACAAGAAATGATTATAACTCTGATCCAACTGCTATTTCCATCTCCAACCTCTTTATGTACGTAGGCAGTGCTTTATAAGGAATGACACCAAAATGGCTCACATGTCTTTGAGTGAGGTTGTTCTAACTTTTTTCTATATGGAGGGAACCACAGTTGCGAGAAGTATAACTGTGGTAATCGGAGTTGGTTAGCAGATCACCAAGTCTAGCTGTTGTCATCCACACACATTTGTATATGTACAAGGAGGGAACAGTAAGCAAATAAAAGTTTTTAAATAGGGGCTTGCAGCGAGCCCTAGAGGACTCACGAGAGAAGATTAGAACAGCCCTCTTTCTTAATTTAAAAATTTCATTTAAGCAGCTACTAATTTTACCCATAAAACAATCCCATAAGCCACTAGGGAATGAAAGTATCCAAATTAAGCCATTCTAGCCATATCTGGCGAGCAAACTTTAGAAATAATTCTCAGAGCAACACATACAGAACTTAGTTTCTGAGAGAGATTAGGTACATGGTCTTTTCAGTTTAAATCTTGGTCAACATGCATCCCTAGAAGTGCATTGTATCCTTTATATTTCATTTCCGCCCAAAACCAGATGGAGATCTAGGTTTTCACTCTTCCCCCCCAATTGCATATAGTTTGTTTTCTTCACATTTTGGGTCAGCGTGTTGTCACTGACCATGAATGCAAGAACATAAGGACTTTATCAGTTGTAGTGGACAGAAATTTCTAAACATCACTCACTTTTACGCTACTGTCATCTGCAAACAACATGATCTTGGCAACAGTGTCTGAGGTATGTATATCATTTATATAAATAAGAAACAGGAGTAAATGTAACACACTATCCTGTGGTACACCTATTTAGGCTATCCTTGCATCAGATACTAATCTGATTTTATAATTAGCATGAGCTGTTGTGAACTCCACAACCTCTAATCTATTTTACAAATATGATAGAATCCACATTTTTGTATGTCTTTTATCCCCATTGCATCCAACATACGTAAAAGGATTCCATGAATAACAGTATCTTAAGCTTTCCAAAGATCATCTGGCATAAGCTGTCGCCAGCACACTGGTCGGCAAAGATGAAGCGCGAAGATCGATAGTAGGCACTGGATCTAGGACGCCCATCATGGGAGAGGCAAGAGACACACCTACAAACAACACGCCGCCAACGCCTTTCGACAGCATATGACTTGGACGCCGCCGCTGACCGGAGGGCCGCACTATCTTACTCTTCCATTTTGGCGTCTGTCATTCATTTGCAAAGCGGGCTCAGTTCACACCACAGGCTACGACAGTACATAGCGACCAGATTAGTGACGATAGCGGGGCTTGTACTACACCAACTGTGAGACTGAAGTTCGTAATAGCAAGATTATCGATATTATCTGAAAGAGGACTATTGCTGATGAGCCTGCACCACAACACCTGGACTCTACTCAAGTTAAGTACTTTGTTCATGTAAATAAAGAAACGTATTAATCCACATGTGCATTTGTGTTGTAGAAAGAGGATACCAGTCACCGATAACATCTTCTCCATTGCTTCCTGGCGGTATAAGACTGGAGTGGCGACGAGAATGGGATACTATAGTGGTGAACAAGGATAATTCGGTGGCGATTGAAGATAATGAACTTGGCCGAAGATTTTGCTTGCTTCTCTTGTGTTTTAGCTTGCAGGGGTGATAATGTTAAAGTATTTCTATTTCATAATTTGTTGTGTTCTAACATCTATTCTAGGAGGGGAGTCGTAGAACTAATCAAACTTCCCTTTTGAGAGGCTTTGCTTGCTTTTTGATACAACATATTTGCGTAAACCATGGATTCCCCGCCCCCTCCACCCTCTGTCCCCGTGCGTCAGCCGCGGACAGCCAATGCGATGGCTCTAACAGAAGCTTTTCAGTTTCAGAACCAACAAATTGTTACCCTACTGTCGACGGTACAACAACTATTGGCTGCACAAGCTTCGTCGGCCGCACAACCACAACTGACCAACCAACCTGCCCAACAAGTGCCGCCAACCATTATACCATTGTTCCGGCAATTTAACGAAACAGAAGAGAAATGGCACTCAGCTATGACGAAGCTGCATTAACTGAATACTATGACGAGCAATTCCAAGTAGCTGCAGCTAGATATCAGTTGTTTCGCCTCCAGAAAAAGCCAGAATCGACGTACCGCCAGTGGTACACAAAGTTAACGAGCATGACTAGGAAGTATAAATTTAAGTGTAGTTGAGGCAACTTTTACAGTGATTTAATGATTCGGGATGCAATGACATTCAATGCCCCCCCACCCCCCCTCCCCCGATGTGTCAGGTCTAATCGCCTCTTGTTCGCGACCGCCCTAAGCAGCCACAACAACGAGCGCGTACACAGCTGCTCCGACAACTACGTAGACATGTAAACAGGCCTGTGAATTTAGTGAAGTCTTGCCCTAGGTGTTTTGCTCGCCATAAAAGACGTGTGGAAAAAAGGTCATGTCCAAGCAGTTTGTTTGCAACAAAAACGCCAATTTTGCCCGCTTCCAGAAAAAACGGGCTCGTGCACATGCAATTAACGCTGTGTTTTCAAAACTTACAACAGTTTCTGACGAAACTAAGAATAAGGTTGTGCCTCCTTCTCGCCCTAGTGCTGTGCAACGACGCTCTAACAAACTACTTTTCTCATTACGACTTGCTGGCCGTAGTGTGAATTTTCAGTTACACAGTTGCCTCAGTAACTTTGCTTAATTGTGACACGTGTGAACAGTTATGCTCACCACGCCTTTCGAAATCTAGCAAGCGTCTCACAGATTACAACGGACAGGAAATCCCAGTGCTTGGACAGTGAAGTTTGCCTGCCACTTACAAATCTCAAACTATGTCTGTGAATTTTACTGTGTTGAAATCAAAAGACAGCGACAACATATTCGATTTAGATGCCTTAGTCCAAGACAATGTACTTTCAGTGTCTGCTTTTGAACCAAAAGACAGTGTAGCTAGCTTGCTTAAAGAATTTCCTGAAGTATTTTCAGAAGGAATGGGAAAAGCTAATAACTTTGTAGTGCACGTTACATTGAAAGACAATTCACAGCCTAAGTACGTATTTCCGGGCTCGCCCTGTTCCAATTGCTTTAAGAAACAAAGTAGCCATTGAACTGAAAGACTTGCAAGCTAATGGTGTAATTGCTCCCACTCAAGCTAGTCTATGGGCAAGTCCTCTCGTTTTGTTGCCTCAACCTTCTGGTCGCATTCACATTTGTGTTGACTTCAAGTCCACAGTCAACCCACAGACAATAACTGACACGTATCCGTTACCTCGCCCTGAGGAACTCATGGATAGGCTTAGTGCAGGACGTTACTTTTCTAAGATAGATTTCCTTGATGCCTACTTGCAAATTCCATTGGATGAAGAATCACAGAAAGTGTTGGTTGTAAATACACACTTAGGACTGTTCCAGTATTTGCGGTTGCCCTTCGGCAGTGCTTCCGCACCCAGCGTTTGTCAACGTTACTTCTGTAAGTAAAGTTTTTTTTAGGTTTTTATGTTGGTGACGCCACGTAGCGCTCTGTATGAAAATCGCTGACTGCACTGTTTGCAGTCTGTGGGTGGTTGGACTCATTGTTGGAATATTCGCTTGTGTAGTGTTGGGCAGTAGGATGTGAACAGCGCGTAGCGTTGGGCAATTGGAGGTGAGCCGCCAGCAGTGGTGGATGTGGGGAGAGAGATGCCAGAGTTTTGAGAGGTTACAATGTGCGGACGATCTGAACGTGTGTCCGTCAGAAAAAGGAAATTTGTTAGACTGGATGTCATGAACTGATATATATAATGACTTTTGAACCCTATTAAGGTAAATACATGGTTTGTTCTCTATCAAAATCTTTCATTTGCTAACTATGCCTATCAGTAGTTAGTGCCTTCAGTAGTTCCAATATTTTCTTTAGATGGTAGTATTGGCGCTCGCAGTATTGCACTAGTTCAAGTAACGAAGATTTTTGTGAGGTAAGTGATTCATGAAAGGTATAGGTTATTGCCAGTCAGGGCCATTCTTTTGTAGGGATTATTAAAAGTCAGACTGCGTTGCGCTAAAAATATTGTGTGTCAGTTCAATGATGATCAGAATACTTAAAGAGTACGTTCAGTTTTGCTCAACTGCCTCAAAATCAAATAACGTAAGAGTTTTTCCAGCACTGTCATTCTTTACATGCAAAGGGGAAGTTCCACTTGGAATAGCTGACTGCAAAAGTGCCACTTTGTTTGAACTACCTGGACGATATTGTCGTCTCAGTTCGTTCACCAGAGGAACATGTTGCCAATTTGGGTACTCCTTTTTACTGTTGTCAGAAGCAGGACTCAAGTGTCGTCGCAAAATGTCGCTTTTCTCAGACTGAACTACAGTACTTACGAGTAGGTCTTGTGATAAAGTCAGGGTGAGCATCCCCTTCCCTCTCATTTACTTGCAATCCGTGACCTGCCTGTTCCTCGCAAAGTGTCTGAACTGCAGTAAGTACTATGCAAGATGACACACACATTCGGTTCATACCGAATGCTGCTCACGTCGCGGCTACATTGTGTCGCTTGCGCCACAAAAATGTACCTTTTGTGTGGACTAAAGAATCTCAAGATGCATTTCAGGAACTCGGAGATGCTTTGCTTAGTGACATGTTTAGTGCGTTCTGACCCTACCACGCCAGTAAATTTGCAAGCAGACGCTTCTTCCTACGGAATCGGCGCTGTGCTTTCGGACAGAACTGGTGGACGAGACAGATATATAGCTTTTGCCTCAAAGTTATTAACTCAAACTTTGTGCAATATTTCTCAAATAGAAAAAGAGGCTCTCGCTGTTGTGTTTGGTGTGACCAAAATTCCATCACTATCTGTATGGTCACAAGTTCTACCTAGTGACAGATCACAAGCCTTTGCAGTCCTTGTTTGATCAGTCAAAGCCGATTCCCACATGCATTGCTCAAAAATTGCCACACTGGGCTTTGTTGCTTTCACAGTATCAGTATGAAATTGTATAAAGTAAGAAATTGTGTACAGACCTACGGCAAAGCATGGCAATACAACGCCCTATATCGCCTTCTGATTGACCCAGACTCTGATTTTGATGCAACTGCCAAATGGTTCAAATGGCTCTGAGCACTATGGGACTTAACATCTGAGGTCATCAGTCCCCTAGAACTTAGGACTACTTAAACCGAACTATCCTAAGGACAGCACATACATCCATGCCCGAGGCAGACTTCGAACCTGCGACCGTAGCAGTCGCGTGGTTCCGGACTGAAGCGCCTAGAACCGCTCGGTCACCGCGGCCGGACGATGCAACTGCCGCTTCTTGTTGCTAAATCGATGCGAAGGACTGTGAGTTTCTGCAATCTTTCCCTTGCATTACAGAAGAATTACACAGGCCTCGGAATCAGGCCCGGATCTCAAGATTTTGTTGCATTACATTTGCACGTCTTGGCCTCGTTCAGTGAACAGTATCCAGATCTCAGATGTGCGACGATATTTTGCACGTCGGCATAGCCTTTCAGTTCATCAGTGTGTGATTCAGTTTAAAATGACAGTGCACAATCTCGTGTGCTTATTCCCAAAGTGTTGCAAAACGATGTGTTGCGATTGCTCCACCAAGGACATTGGAGAATTGTTCGCATTAAACAGTTAGCGCGACAGCACTATACTTGGCACGGCACGGACACCCACATTGAACAGATGACGTAACAATGTCGCGCATGCGCGCAAAACCAATCCGTCCCGCCGCAGACATTCTCAGCTTGGCCTAAGACTCAATCCCCATGGCAACGAGTACACATAGGCTTTTCAGGACCATTTTGGAACACTTATTGGCTCATAGTGGTAGACGCTTTAAGCAAGTTCCCACTTGCGGTGCATGTGGCTTCTACCACATCACGTAGCACCATTCAAGCGCTGTCCTCCATGTTTCGCATAGGAGAGTTGCCAGAAGTACTTCTGTCGGACAACGGACAACAGTTCACTTCATGTGATTTTGAACAGTTTTGTGAACGAAATGGCATTCGTCATCGCACAAGTGCTCCGTTTCGCCCCCTGTCCAACGGAGAAGTACAACACTTCGTACGCGCTTTTAAACAACAGGTGACCAAGCTTCGCACCACACACACACACACACACGGCAGCAGGCGCTGCAATCTTTCCCGCCTCCTGTCGCTCCCACCTGAGAGACGGACCATCAACGGCGAGACTTCTGCATGGCCGCCTCCAACGGAGGCTGCTACACTTGCTACACTCACCGCAGCATCCGACGCCGCCAATGGTATGCAAGTATCGTTTTGCTCTGCGCAATCGTATTCTTTCCAGGGTTTATGACAGCCGTGGGCTCCGGGAAAGAGACGTGATCGAGGAACGCATTGGTTCCTTTATGTACTTGATTGCAGGTTGCGATGGTTTGCAGCGCCGTCACCGGAACCTGGGACCGCGCGGCCTCGCAGCAGCTCGCTTGTGCTACCACGGCACCCCACGTGGAGCAGATGGGCGATAGATACACCCTCGTCCCGCTGTCCGCGCTCGCCGACCCAGTGGACGTGGATCCGTCACCGCCGTCGCCCCAGGATACGCCCTCAGGCCTGGACGTTTGCTACAGCAGCAGTTTTCCGGAGGAAGTCCCCGTTGCCTCGCAAACCAGATGGCGGTGTACGGTCAAGAGTACACCGTCCTCCATTTACGGCTCCCGGTTCATCTCTACATCCCCGTTGTCATTCGCATCTTCCCCACACAACGGTGTAGCTTTTCAGGGGGAAGGAATGCGCTGGCGTAAGCTGTCGCCAGCACACAGGTCGACAAAGATGAAGCGCGAAGATCGATAAGCGCGCTCGATCCAACGCCTGCTATCACGAGAGATGCCAGAGAGACACCTACGAGCAACACGCTACAACGCCCTCTCAACAGCATGTATTTAGGCCGTCACCACTGACCGGAGGGCAGCACTGTCTTACTCTTCCATTTTGGCGTCTGTGATTCATTCGCAGAGCGTGCTCAGTTCACATCGCAGGCTACGACAGTACATAGCGACCAGATTAGTGACGATAGTGGGACTTGTACTACACTAACAGGAGACTTAAGTTTGTAATAGCAAGATCACCAATATTGTCTGCAAGAGGACTATTACGGATGAGCTTGTATCACAACACATCGACTCTGTTCAAGTATCCTGTTCGTGTAAATAAAGGACCGTATTAAGCCACGTGTGCATTTGTGTTGTAGGAAGAGTATACCGGCCACCCATAACATCCTCTCCCTTGCTTCCTTATGATAAAATACCATAGAAGTTACTATTTCGTCAGTGTAACCATTTGTTGCTGTTCTGTACTTCTACCAGTTTGAAAGCCATGCTGGTTATCATTCATTAGGCTGTGGTTCTCTAAGTACTTGGCAGTTTGTTTCATTAATCTCTCGTCTACCTCAGAGAATGCCGAGAGAAGTGAAATGGACCGGTAATAATAATGAGCGTATGGCATTGGTGGCTCGGAGACCCCTCGCGGGGCTGTTCGTCCGCCGCTCCACAAGTTCTTTAACGCCACTACGGCGACTTGCGAGTGGATAAGGATAAAGTGGTGATGAAAGACATACAACACCCAGTCATCGCGAGGCAGAGAAAATCGCTGGCCCCGCCGGGAATCGAACCTGGGACCATGTGCGCGGGAGGCGAGAACGCTACCGCAAGCCCACGGGCCGCGGATAACGGACCGGTAATTTTCCAATAATGTATGTCTATTTCCGCACTTGAATAAAGGCATCAGTTTTGATACACCCTCAGTCAGTGATAAATTAACAATGTGAGCCAAGGGCTTTGCAATCTACGAAGCAGCACCGATTGTGAATGACACTGACACCTCATCTACACCAGCTGACATTTTGCATTTGAGGCTTTTGATCACCTTTACTACTTCATGCTTATTAGCTGAAACTAAGATGCTGTATGCTGGCCAGCAAAACCTAATTTTATACTGATTAATGAAATTTTAGCTAAGCTTCTGGGAAGCATTTATAAAGTAACCATTTATGTAATTTGGCAGGTCTTGTTTGCCAGTATTGATATCATCAGCGTTTGTAAGGTAATTCCCGGTTCAAGTACAGTTCCTCGTTCACTGTTTACAATATTCCGCATAGATTTTGACTTATTGCCCGACATTCTTATCATGTTATCACTTCTAAGCAGCTTTGCCTTTGCATTTACATGCTGATATATTTAGCTGTAAGACTTATGCTATAAACTGGGATCTGTCGATATTTTCATTTGAGAACTGAGCATTTTTAAAATCCTGTCGGAAATCTTAATGCCTGACGTAGTCCAGGAGCTAGATCTAGTGATCGGATGTCAACAGGCTCTAGTCAATTTCTTAGGAAAACACATTTTAAAATTAGACACTAATACTGAAGAGAAAATATGATACGTATTGTTAGTACCCGACTGTGAAAACACTTCTGACTAGGATTCATCGCTTAAGACTACCTAAAAAACTAGGACAATTTAGGGCAAAAAAATTCTTTTATTAGAAAGAAATACATTCCTTCCTTTCACAAGTATAGCGGGATTTTTGAGGATGAGGGCATTATGATCAGAAATCTCGGTCAGTATTAATAATTTCTACGTCTGTGGTATCAATATTAGAAAGTATGTTGCCTACGAGACTTTCCGTTTTATTTGTTATTCTTGTGGGGCTATTTATAAGAGGAAGCCTGTTGAATCTGTGCAGTACGTTCAGAAACAGCATCCTACATAAATAGTCATGCATAAGTTCCGTATTAAAGTCCACACAGGTAGTTATAGTGTCTCTTTTAGTAAACATAATGTTCAGTAGAGACTCCAAGCATCCTTCCTACAAGACTGGCTAGCCAACTAATAATGGTTAATATTTACAGAACCCAATTTTAGATCCCTGCACCAGTGGTCAATGATACACAGTTAATACTGACATTTTTAACAGCAACTTCAAGTTCAAAAGATTTATTTCTCGGATTCTGGATATTATAGCCTAAAATACAAAAACCACAAGGAGAGAGACTGGTGACAGTTGTACACACGCTTTGCTGCGTCACAGCGGATGCTATTTTGAATGGGGTACCTAAAATCCTTGAGCAATACGGGCTTTCTGCGCCTTGAAGGTCTTCATTTTAGCTGCAATGTAGTGCTCACCACAACAGCAACTAGAGTAGTTAAATCCACACCTGTCAGCAAAGGGTCTTCTGCTACTGCTGCCGCTTGATCTCCAACTGGCGGAGCAAGGTTCTCTGCTTCCGACGAAGGACCCCTCACCGCCTATGGAGTGTCCCCTACTGCTGGTGAGACGACCACCGCTCTCGTTGAGGTGTCCTCCGCCGCTGTAGATGTGTTCCCCGCCTCCGCAAGGCCTCCTCAGCTGCCAGTGATGTGTCTGTCCTCCGCTGCCGGTTAAGTGTGTTCTCCACTGCCGGTGTGTTGTCATCTGCTGAAGATGGGGCAGTTGCTCACATGTATGGAACTCAGCTGATTATATCAAGAGACTGGGGCTCTCCGTCTAATTAGTTCGGACCGTTTAGTCCGCTTTGATGTTTTATCTCTTTTTACGAAGATCCCACTTAGAGATTTGACACTACCTGGTAATAAGTTTCAGGTGGACGTCAATGTTTTGGTTTGCCATGCACCTTCCTCAACCTATTTTATGTTCTCCCCTGACACCAACCTATTTATGAGGAGTGTGGTGAGCGTACTGTAAGACTTTCAGTACACACACCATCAGATTATTTGACCTGTCGCTCTAACGAAGTAGGCGAGTGTCAGCAACATGTCTCGTGGTCTTATCGTGGCGAGTTTATCTTCTGCCGTTAGATCAGACGATAGAAATGCCACTTGCACGCTTAGAGTAGCAGATTGACGGTGACCAACTTTAAACAGAAGCTGATTAATTTTCACACACATGTATTAAAATAATAACAAGCATAAAAATTACTTAACTTGGTTCTGGATGCTATTTACAATGGACAATCTGAAGTTCCTTTGGTATTGGTATATTAATCTTATTCTCACATACATCTCTGATACTTGACAAAAGTGTCTATACATTTATCTTCATGGCTATGTACAGGAATATGGTAATCTTATTAGGCGCAGACTGAAACTTGACTATGACTGGTACAGACAAATGCAGACTGGTACAGATTGGTGCAGACAAATGCAGACTGACTAATCGGAGGTCTGTACACTCGTTATAATATCTGCGTGAGTGTGATCCATGAGGAGAAAAGGTTCTACATAAGCAGCAATTTCATTGGCTGCGTTACATATTAATACGCGGATCGGCGGAAGCAGAATTTGGTCCGTCTCTATGGCAGCGCCATCTCGTAGTGCGGACACAGATGAGCGCTGCGCCTGCGCTGTTGTGCTTAGCGGGGCGCGCTCTAGTGGGAAAGTTGTGTACGCGCTGACTACGCGGAACCACATACACAACAAGGAGAGAGCACATGAATCATCAGGTCGTAAACCAAGTATATTTTGGAGGTATGTGGACGATACTTTCATAGTATGGCTTCATGGAGAAGATATATTAAGAGGTTCTTACGTCACCTCAACTCCATTCATATGAACATCCGCTTCACTACTGACGTTTTGTTTAGACAGAAGAATAATGCATTTCTGGGGCATTCAACTTTCCATAAGACCAGACATACACACTTGTATTTACAATTATCGTCTTGTCACCTGTTGCAAATTAAGAGTATGATTAAAATACACAGGACTCACACAATCTCCGATGCAGGTAGTTTGCCTAAAGAAGTCGCCCACCTAACGACAGTGTTCAGGGAAAATCGAATTGTACCTGGCAGATAAACAGGGCACTGCCACTTAAAACCAAGAATCAGGGAACGGATAAAGAGGTTGACATGCCAGCAAACTTTTTAGCTTGTTGGAAATACTTCGTTGCAATAAGCAAGAACCCTCCGTAATTTTCGTGTGAAAGTGCTTTTCCGTCCATATTCTAAAGCTGCACACCTGCTAGGATTACTGAAGGATAATTTGTTATTGCAGAAGGCTGCAAATTACGAAATAATTTTGTACATGACTGCACGTTCAGAGACCGTGAATCGTTACAATTAAAAGTAAACAGCTCTCGGTCACTAATTTTTAACGAATTAACCGGGTTTCAACACTGCTAGTAGTGTCTTCCTCAGAATTTAAGCCAAAGAATGGTCTATAACATGGTCACAGATTTATGACTAAAAACGTATGATACAGATTATTAGTACGGAATTACGTGAAAGACTGGCAGTACTTATATGTCATTTATAAAATAATAAATATGCCAAAAGGGCATTAGTCACAAAGATATTTAAGATGAAAAACTGTGATGGTGAGCCACTAAGGGCTGCTCGTTACGTGCGCGGTGCAGGTTGTAAACGTTTACTTTTACGTTTACCGACCTACATAGGGAGAAACGTTCACCATAATAATAAGGGAAATCAGAGCTCTCACGGAAAGGTATAGGTGTTCGTTTCTTCCGCGGGCTATGGGAGATTGGAATAATAGAGAGTTGTGAAGGTGATTCGATGAACATTGTGCCAGGCACTTAAATGTGATTTGCAGAGTATCCATGTAGACATAGATGTAGATGTGAAAGCTCTTCACTTTCCATACTTTAGGACGAGGTACTACGGACCAAAATAAGAAAAAAGTTTCCAGTAAACATGGGCTCTAAAATACATACCTTAAGAGTTTTGAGCACTTGTTCGTCTTTGTTACTGAGAAACACATATGTTCTGCTGGAACATCTACTTATAACTCTTAAGGTATGAGTTTTAAAACCCATGTTTATTGGACTTTTTTGCTGTCTTGGATGTCTCAAATATATACAGTACATTATCACTTGATTTACACAATCAAAAACTCTTCTCTTGGTGTACACGTTCAACATTTACACAAGTACAGCTTGAATAGCACTGATGTCCTAACTAGATGTTTCATCGGAGGTCCCAAACTGAGGTGGCTAAAGTCCATGCTCGGCTCTACATTGTCCTTCATACGATGACACTGCGGTGCTGCGAGGGAGGGAGTGTCCTCAGGAGCCTCTCCCTTTCTACGTCTACATCTACATGATTACTCTGCAATTCACATTTAAGTGCTTGGCAGAGGGTTCATCGAACCACAATCATACTATCTCCCTCCCATTCCACTCCCGAACAGCGCGCGGGAAAAACGAACACCTAAACCTTTCTGTTCGAGCTCTGATTTCTCTTTTTTTATTTTGATGATCATTCCTATCTATGTAGGTTGGGCTCAACAAAATATTTTCGCATTCGGAAGAGAAAGTTGGTGACTGAAATTTCGTAAATAGATCTCTCCGCGACGAAAAACGTCTTTGCTTTAATGACTTCCATCCCAACTCGCGTATCATATCTGCCACACTCTCTCCCCTATTACGTGATAATACAAAACGAGCTGCCCTTTTTTGCATCCTTTCGATGTCCTCCGTCAATCCCACCTTGTAAGGATCCCACACCGCGCAGCAATATCCTAACAGAGGACGAACGAGTGTAGTGTAAGCTGTCTCTTTAGTGGACTTGTTGCATCTTCTAAGTGTCCTGCCAATGAAACGCAACCTTTGGCTCGCCTTCCCCACAATATTATCTATGTGGTCTTTCCAACTCAAGTTGATCGTAATTTTAACACCCAGGTACTTAGTTGAATTGACAGCCTTGAGAATTGTACTATTTATCGAGTAATCGAATTCCAACGGATTTCTTTTGGAACTCATGTGGATCACCTCACACTTTTCATTATTTAGCGTCAACTGCCACCTGCCACACCATACAGCAATCTTTTCTAAATAGCTTTGCAACTGATACTGGTCTTCGGATGACCCTACTAGACGGTAAATTACAGCATCATCTGCGAACAACCTAAGAGAACTGCTCAGATTGTCACCCAGGTCATTTATATACATCAGGAACAGTAGAGGTCCCAGGACACTTCCCTGGGGAACACCTGATATCACTTCAGTTTTACTCGATGATTTGCCGTCTATTACTACGAACTGCGACCTTCAGCGAAAGTATTGACTGCGTCTTGCCGCTTGTGTACTTTACATACGACCAGAATTTCTTTGGATTTTCTACCAAATTTCGAGACAATGTTTCGTTGTGGAACCTATTAAAGGCATCTCGCATTGAAGTCCCTGCCAAATTTCGCGCGTCTGTAAATTTTTGCCAATCTTCGGAATTTCGCGTTCTTATGAACTTCGCATGCTTTTTCCGTTGCCTCTGCAACAGCGCTCGGACCTGTTTTATGTACCATGGGGGATCAGTTCCATCTCATACCAATTTATGAGGTATGAATCTCTCAATTGCTGTTGCTACTATATCTTTGAATTTGAGCCACATCTCGTCTACATTTGCATGGTCAGTTCGGAAGGAATGGAGATTGTCTCTTAGGAAGGCTTCTAGTGACACTTTATCCGCTTTTTTAAATAAAATTATATTGCGTTTGTTTCTGGTGGATTTTGAAGAAACGGTATTGAGCCTAGCTGTAACGACCTTGTAATCACTAATCCCTGTATCAGTCATGATGCTCTCTATTAGCTCTGGATTGTTTGTGGCTAACAGGTCAAGTGTGTTTTCGCAACCATTTACAATTCGCGTGGGTTCGTGGACTAACTGCTCGAAATAATTTTCGGAGAAAGCATTTAGGACAATCTCGGGAGATGTTTTCTGCCTACCACCGGTTTTGAACAAGTATTTTTGCCAACATATCGAGGGAAGGTTGAAGTCCCCACCAACTATAACCGTATGAGTGGGGTATTTATTTGTTACGAGACTCAAATTTTCTCTGAACTGTTCAGCAACTATATCATCGGAGTCTGGGGGTCGGTAGAAGGAGCCAATTATTAACTTAGTTCGGCTGTTAAGTATAACCTTCACCCATACCAATTCGCACGGAGTATCTACTTCGACTTCACTACAAGATAAACCACTACTGACAGACACAAACACTCCACCACCAATTCTGCCTAATCTATCTTTCCTTAACACTGTCTGAGACTTTGTAAAAATTTCTGCAGAACTTATTTCAGGCTTTAGCCAGCTTTCTGTACCTATAACGATTTCAGCTTCTGTGCTTTCTATTAGCGCTTGAAACTCAGGGACTTTCCCAGCACAACTACAGCAATTTACAACTATAATTCCGACTGTTCCTTGATCCAAGCACGTCCTGTATTTGCCATGCACCCTTTGAGATTGCAGCCCACCCCGTACTTTCCCGAGGCCTTCTGACCTAAAAAACCGCCCAGTCCACGCCACACAGCCTCCGCTACCCGTGTAGCCGCCAGCTGAGTGTAGTGAACTCCTGACCTATTGAGCGGAACCCGAAACCCCACCGCCCTATGGCGCAAGTCAACGAATCTGGAGCCAACACGGTCGCAAAACCGTCTGAGCCTCTGATTCAGACACTCCACCCGGCTCTGCACCAAAGGTCCGCAGTCAGTTCTGCCAACGATGCTGCAAATGGTGAGCTCTGCCTTCATCTCGTAAGCAAGACCGGCAGCCTTCACCAAACCAGATAGCCGCTGGAATCCAGAGAGAATTTCCTCAGATCCAAAGCGACACACGTCATTAGTGCCGACATGTGCCACCACCTGCAGCTGGCTGCACCCTGTGCTCTTCATGGCATCCGGAAGGACCCTTTCCACATCAGGAATGACTCCACCCGGAATGCACATGGAGTGCACACTGGATTTCTTCCCCTCCTTAGCCGCCATATCCCTAAGGGGCCCCATTACGCGCCTGACATAGGAGCTCCCAACTACCAATAACCCCACCCTCTGCGATTGCCCAGACCTTGAAGGCTGAGAATCATCCTCTGAAACAGGGCAGGCAGCTGCATCTGGCTCAGCCAGAGACAGCACCTGATACCTGTTTGTCAGACGCACCGTAGAGGCTTTCTGATCAGCCTCCGGGGACGTCTTTCGCTGCCTGCCACGCCTTGGAACGACCTCCCAATCAACCACAGGCGAGGGCTCAGCCCCGCTGTGGGCAGCAACTGGGGCAACCACAGCGGCAGACCGATCTGGAGACAGACGGGACGAGGTTGATATCCCCGTGATACCCAAGTCCGGCTTCCCACAGTGGTGCCCATAGGCAACAGCCTCAAGCTGCACGACCAAAGTCAGCGCCGCCTGCAGCTGTGAGCGAAGGGATTCCAACTCAGCCCTCATCCGAACACAGCAATCACAGTCCCTGTCCATTATAAACACTGTTGAACAATAGTTACTGAAACACGAGTCCGTGCCTAGATAACGCAAGGGAAATACGCAAAGAATGTATGAACTAACGTATACAAATGCCTAACGACTGCGCTACAATCTGCCTGAATTTACGATTATAGTAACTAAAACTCGAAATTACACCTCCTATACGAAACTATGTAACAAATAAGTGAGCTAGGAGTATACGACTTGCTGCTGGCAGCTGCTTATCCAATGGCGGCAGGAAGCACACTGGCTGTGACCAACCGACACTGGCCGTTCAAAAAGAAAACAGAAGACAAACGACTTCGCGAATTTACACTATTCAGGTACTAAAGCGCGATGCTACAACTCTCAAATACTATAATACGCCCGAAATTTATGAATTAAACAATGCAAGTACCCAAAAACACGCAAAGAAATTAAGAATTGAACTATGTAACAAATAAGTGAGCTAGAAGTATACGACTTGCTGCTGGCAGCTGCTTATCCAACGGCGGCAGGAAGCACACTCATCGTTGAGGGTTGCAGCGAGACATCGTCAATGCCTGTGGTATCGATGTATGTTGCCGATTTTAGTGTGGAACCGCGACCTTAATATACCAATTAAATATTCAATAGACCGTCCTTGGTTGATACCACAGGTATCTTTGGATGACACAACAGGTACCTTAATATGCTAATGAAATGTTCAGTAGACCGTCATCAGTCACCAATAGAAATATCTGCAATTGGTAACGTTACAGGTATGTAGGCGAGTGATTTGACCGCCTGGAGATGGTATGAGGAAAGGTGAATTTCCCTGGGCGAATGAAGACTAGCTGTGCCGCCCTATTTCCAAGGGCACATCGATGCTAGTCCAGCTAGACGAGCCGGGTACAAACAAGATAAGTGTGGCTAGATGTGGGTAAATTCCAGTATGGGGAATTTTGACGCCGTTCCGTCACTTAAGAGGACATAGACTGCTCCAAGAAATGTCGGACTGTCATAAATTCTTAAACATGGATAAGTTACAGCTACTTGAGATTCTACAATAAATCCAGTACTAAAGCAAGTCTGAATACGTCTGCGATCTCAGAAGAATGAGGCGCATCCAATGACACAACAATATTTTCAATATATTTAAAACTACAAAAGTTAATGCACTGAGGCGACAAATGTCATGGGATACCTCCTACTTTGTCGAACCTCGTTTTTCCCAGCGTAGTGCAGGAACTCGACATGGCAAGCTCTCCAAGTAGCTGAACATCAGCATTTCCAATCAATGATCGACTCAGCTGGACCAGAGGACCCAGTCCATTCCGTGTAAACACAGCCCACGCCATTATGGAGCCACCACCAGCTCTCACAGTGCCTTGTTGACAACTTGGCTCCACCTGAAATCAGGATTCATCTAACCAGGGCACAGTTTTCCAGTCGCCTAGGGTCCAACTGACATGGTCACGAGAGCAGGAGAGGTGCTGCAGGCGATTTCGTGCTGTTACCAAAGGCACTAGTGTTAGTCATTTGCTGCCATAGCCCATACGTTCGTCAGACCTTACACATTGACTTCGGCGGTTATTTCCCCGCAGTTTTGACTGTATGTTAGCACTGACTACTCTACTCTCGGGCGTAAAGTGAAGGTCATCAGCCACTGCGTTGTCGGTGGAGAGAGGTAATGCATGAAAATTGGTATTCTCGGCACACTCTTGTTACTGCGAATCTCGGTATATTGAACTGCCTAACGATTTGCTAAATGGAATGTCGCATGTATCTCGCTTCAACTACCATTCCACTATCAAAATCTGTTAATGCCCGTCATTAGGTCATAATCACATCGGAAACGTTTCTATATGTAAATCACCTGTGTACAAATGATAGCTCTGCGATGCACTGCCCTTTTATACCTTTTGTACGTGATGCTACCGCCATCTGTAAGTGTGAATATCGCTATCCCACGGCTTTTGTCACCTCTGTGTATCTCACAGTAAATAAACATTTTGACAATTAATCTTTAGATTAACATCTTTTAAACGCTTCCTGCGATTTCAACAAACAATATCTCAAATGTTAGCAGTTTACTATAGCTACCATTCAGAAGGGCTTCGTATCTGTATATAATTTATTTATTGATTAATAACGTATTTTATATCATTTTATTACACCAGTTTTTGTCAGAACATCATATGCTCGACAATAACACAGCATATGACTGCGTAATGAATACTTCATATACTGTCATACTTACATCTTTATTTAATTAACAGTTTAGTATTTTTCCGACAACTTTGTTTAAATATTGATTACAATCGATAATACAAAGTGATAGTAATTTAAGAAGTAGTCAACCGTATGTGTTAACTGGCACCACTACTAACAAGAGCACCAAGATACACTTACGTCAAGCACTCAAAAATAACTATTTAAACAATGTTTAGCGAGAATCTGTTGTCAGTTAACGTAAGTGCACTTACACAAGAATGCTGGCTTATTTATTAATGAACAAAATTTTCTTTATTTTCATTGCAAGTAATCTGATTGTGACTGAATGTTTATAATATTCCTTTACTTAAATATTGTTGTAATATATTACTTTAGTCGAGGAAGTGATAAATTTGAGTGAAATGTTGTCTGTAGTACTTAAGAACTATGTATTTCTAGTGGGGGGCGGCCTTCAGTCAATAGGAAAGCAGTCAGTAGCAGAGCACTGTGGGAGTGGAGTGTAGGGTGAGGGTTTTGGAGCGAAGAGCTCATGGTAGTCATTCTGGACACTTTTACGTTTGTTATTGAAGGAGGTAGACCTGCCTGTTCTAAAGAGTCGTATTTGATCGTGTAGGTGATTGATTCTGGGCAGTAAATGACCGCTAACACAATTTTTCGCCTTGCATTACGGAACAGAAAATGGTGGCTATACTTTGCACTGTATGTGCTAATTTGTGGCTTATCATGTTGGACTCTGAACTGTTTTGAGTTGGTGAATATTTTGTGTATTATGATCACGAAATGATCTTAGTTTCCAAGAGTCTTGGATGAGTCTTTAGTTTGGGGATTCTGCAACCATTCTCGTAACGCTCTCAATGTAACTTTAATGCACTTCATAAGGGCATTTTCTGTCTATGTTTTAATTGGATACCATAGGACCACTTTCCATTTATTTAAAATGACCTTTCTTGAATAAACACTATTGAGCATAATTGTCTGTCGTCTACATCAATTACAGGCGTTAGAAAAGAACTCTTTTTATTACATCATTCATTTATTCTTTATTTATATTTCTGTGTATTTCATTAATTCGCAGTTCTAGCCAAAACAGACTATTTGACTGCAGTATCACAGCTGCAGGTGACAGCTGACATGCGCAGCTCGACCTTATGACTACATAGAGCTATTCTTATTAAATAGAGCTGTGCATAGCCCTACTGCCTAAGGTACGACCAATATCAGGTAGTCGCAACTGGTGTCCCCATAAGTGATGCTGATTAGAGGAGCAACTACTCAGCAGAAAACCCAGGTCACCTCCTGACGACCGCATAACCACTGCTGCCTCCAAGTTACGTCAGTCGTCAGGCCCCAACATGTCGGCAGTTCGGCAGGCAGCAGTGTTACCGAAATCTGGGATACCACTGCACTATGTGACTGCATTGCACTGAGGTGTCTACACGACGACACGCTGGATATTGGTGGGTAAAAATAGCGCCCGACCGTCCGGATAAGTGGATCTAGTTACCGATAGCTACTGCTGCCTTTGCGTTCCAAGTCACGCAGCAGTGTTTAAATCTGCGGCCAGGGACCTGATAACGCATTGCTGCCAAGAACGGTGGAATAGGCGTCCATCGTACCCACTGTAGGTGAGCCTGGATCATCATAGAACCTCTCTCAAGTCTAATAAATGTGTATGGTTGAAATATGAGCATTGCTGAATGTGTTCCTGTTCCGTGCTAGTGCACACGCGCGCTCGAGGTGAGGAAGTCGGAGCGGCCACCCTGACAAATCTACTGTTACTCCCCCACCCTCAAACGGGGTTGACACTATTCTGGCATCTATGATGCGTAAAATAAGTCTAAACTGCCTCTGTCTCTCCACTTTTAGCGAAATTCAGTCCTGAGGTTTCTTATTAAAAATGATAATCCGTAAATGTGTACCAGAATTGTGGAACATGTTCTATGTTCATGTAAAATAACGGTTGTGCAGAACTAAGCCCCTCTATAAAAATCAATATGATTTTCGTAATCAGAGATCTTTTGAAACACAGCTCTCTGTTCGTGCATGAAATTCAGGGCACCACCGACTTAGACGCTAAGGTTGATGCCGTCTTCCTTGACTTCCGGAAGGCATTCAGTACAATTTTATATTGTTGTGCAGTAACAAAAATACGAGCTTAACGGTTACTGGACCAGATTTGCGAAAGGATTCTCTACATCGTTGTACACAGGTCGCAACACGTCGTTCCTATAGACACCATACCGAATGATGCAAGGGTAACATCAGAATTACCACAAGGGAGTGATGTAAGGCCGTTACTCTTTACGAACTATACTAATGATCTAGTGGATAATGTTGGAGGATCCCTGAAGCAATTCGCGGACGATACGGTTGTCTGTATGGAGGTCCCAACACGAGAAGACAGCAGTGAAATGCCGGAAGACCTGCAGATGGGGTCAACGGTTTGTGCAAGGTCTGAAAGTTAACTCTGGAAGTAAATGAATGTGACGTATTGTGCACAAATAGAAAAGGAGATAAATTTGTGTTTAATTACCCTACTTGCAGTAAATCACTGGAAACAGCAACTACGTCGCGTGGAGTGGCCGCGCGGTTAGAGGCGCCATGTCACGAATTGCTCTGTCCCTCCCGCCGGAGGTTGGAGTCCTCCCTGGCGCATGGCTGTGTGTGTTGTCCTTAGCGTAAGATAGTTTAAGTAATGCGTACGTCTAGGGACCGATGATCTCAGCAGGTTGATCGGTTTAAAAAAAAAAAGCAACTACCGTAAAATATCTAGAAGTAATCAGCCAGAGCACCTTACTTTCGAACGGCCACACGAAACGAAGAGCACGATAACCACGTGCCAGCTTGAGATTCATTAGCAGAATTTTAAGGAAATATAATTCATACGTGAGAGACGTGGCTTAAAAAACACTCGTTCCGACCGATTCTTGAGATTTTCCATCAACCTGGGTCCTTTACTAAGTAGAATTAATAGAAGAGTAGAGAAGATCCAACGAAGAACACCGTGTTTCGTTGCGGGATCATTTAGTCGGCACGTGAGCGTTTTGGAGATGCTTAACGAACTGCAGTGGCAAGCACTGTAAGAGAGACACTGTGTATCACGGAAAGGTTCCCTACTGAAATTCCGACTGAGTTTATATAGAGTCTTACCGACAGTAATTTTTCCCGCTCCATTCGATAACGGAACTGTTGATGGGAGGAAAGACAGCGGCGACGTACCGTTAGGTGACTTGCGCAGTGCAGATGTGGATATACCTGTAGTAGAACTGACTAGAGATCCTACATTCAGTGTCGTCACCAATGCAGTATTACAAGTCCTGAACGCTGAAGTTCAAAAGAAAATCCCATAAAGAAGTGAATAAACGTGAGTCCCAAGTCTGGCTAACTCACGAGAAATTACAAAACTCCGACCAGCATTCATTACTCTATAATAGAACAATTTCTCGTGACCGAACACGAAAATGGACGTTCGATAACCGCAATGATTAAAACCAAAAATGTTCAAGCGCCAGTAACATATACACGTAGAATCCTACGAAATGAGCTGTCACACAGCTGCCCAAACTGACACCGGTCCAATCTTGTAGGTGGTTTCTAACAGACGGCGCCACCCCAGCCTCTAACTTGCCTTACACAAGCGCGAGCTGCACTCTCCTAAATTACTATACACCAGGACATTTTTCCAAATTCTATATCCCTGTCGCTACATTAAAACTAATTACATTTGCAGGCACACTCTTTCGAAGTTATTAAAATGAATTGTTGTTGGCTCTCTGGTAAATTGTTCTCTCATACCTAAGAAAAACTATTCGATGTGCTTGCACGCATTCAATAATTAACAGCGCCTAATATTCACAATTTGCGTTAGAAATGGATCCATCCTTTGTCCAAAATTAATTACTCTTTTTGTTGTTGCAGTCATTCACATCATATACTGATTGTAATTCGTATTATTGCCTAGTTTCACAGTAAATATATTAACTGGTTGCTATAAACTTAATAATTACAAATACTGTGACTGATATTTCCGAAAG